>NW_027193483.1:0-65407 GCF_032444005.1 Ranitomeya imitator | reverse complement strand
CACATTGATGTAGGCCTATGGACTCAGAACAAGAAAACCACCAAAAATTTTAACCAGTCATCGTTCTCACAACACTGAGGACCAGTCATTTCGAAATGACTTCTCATGCATTTTATGCATTGGTAAATGCACTATGATGAAAAGTGATGATATGTTTTCAGGTATCTCCTATACTAATAGAGCCACATTGCTCACCGGTTTGCCACATGATGTAGGCCTATGGACTGAACAAGAAACCACCAAAAATTTTAACCAGTCATCGTTCTCACAACACTGAGGACCAGTCATTCGAAATGACTTCTCCATGCATTTTATGCATTGGTAAAAGCACTATGATGAAAGTGTGATATGTTTTCAGGTATCTCCTATACTAATAGAGCCACATGCTCACCGGTTTGCCACATGATGTAGGCCTATGGACTGAACAAGAAACCACCAAAAATTTTAACCAGTCATCGTTCTCACAACACTGAGGACCAGTCATTCGAAATGACTTCTCCATGCATTTTATGCATTGGTAAAAGCACTATGATGAAAAGTGTGATATGTTTTCAGGTATCTCCTATACTAATAGAGCCACATGCTCACCGGTTTGCCACATGATGTAGGCCTATGGACTGAACAAGAAACCACCAAAAATTTTAACCAGTCATCGTTCTCACAACACTGAGGACCAGTCATTCGAAATGACTTCTCCATGCATTTTATGCATTGGTAAAAGCACTATGATGAAAAGTGTGATATGTTTTCAGGTATCTCCTATACTAATAGAGCCACATGCTCACCGGTTTGCCACATGATGTAGGCCTATGACTGAACAAGAAACCACCAAAAATTTTAACCAGTCATCGTTCTCACAACACTGAGGACCAGTCATTCGAAATGACTTCTCCATGCATTTTATGCATTGGTAAAAGCACTATGATGAAAAGTGTGATATGTTTTCAGGTATCTCCTATACTAATAGAGCCACATGCTCACCGGTTTGCCACATGATGTAGGCCTATGGACTGAACAAGAAACCACCAAAAATTTTAACCAGTCATCGTTCTCACAACACTGAGGACCAGTCATTCGAAATGACTTCTCCATGCATTTTATGCATTGGTAAAAGCACTATGATGAAAAGTGTGATATGTTTTCAGGTATCTCCTATACTAATAGAGCCACATGCTCACTCGGTTTGCCACATGATGTAGGCCTATGGACTGAACAAGAAACCACCAAAAATTTTAACCAGTCATCGTTCTCACAACACTGAGGACCAGTCATTCGAAATGACTTCTCCATGCATTTTATGCATTGGTAAAAGCACTATGATGAAAAGTGTGATATGTTTTCAGGTATCTCCTATACTAATAGAGCCACATGCTCACCGGTTTGCCACATGATGTAGGCCTATGGACTGAACAAGAAACCACCAAAATTTTAACCAGTCATCGTTCTCACAACACTGAGGACCAGTCATTCGAAATGACTTCTCCATGCATTTTATGCATTGGTAAAAGCACTATGATGAAAAGTGTGATATGTTTTCAGGTATCTCCTATACTAATAGAGCCACATGCTCACCGGTTTGCCACATGATGTAGGCCTATGGACTGAACAAGAACCACCAAATATTTTAACCAGTCATCGTTCTCACAACACTGAGGACCAGTCATTCGAAATGACTTCTCCATGCATTTTATGCATTGTAAAAGCACTATGATGAAAAGTGTGATATGTTTTCAGGTTTCTCCTATACTAATAGAGCCACATGCTCACCGGTTTGCCACATGATGTAGGCCTATGGACTGAACAAGAAACCACCAAAAATTTTAACCAGTCATCGTTCTCACAACACTGAGGACAGTCATTCGAAATGACTTCTCCATGCATTTTATGCATTGGTAAAAGCACTATGATGAAAAGTGTGATATGTTTTCAGGTATCTCCTATACTAATAGAGCCACATGCTCACCGGTTTGCCACATGATGTAGGCCTATGGACTGAACAAGAAACCACCAAAAATTTTAACCAGTCATCGTTCTCACAACACTGAGGACCAGTCATTCGAAATGACTTCTCCATGCATTTTATGCATTGGTAAAAGCACTATGATGAAAAGTGTGATATGTTTTCAGGTATCTCCAATACTAATAGAGCCACATGCTCACCGGTTTGCCACATGATGTAGGCCTATGGACTGAACAAGAAACCACCAAAAATTTTAAACCAGTCATCGTTCTCACAACACTGAGGACCAGTCATTCGAAATGACTTCTCCATGCATTTTATGCATTGGTAAAAGCACTATGATGAAAGTGTGATATGTTTTCAGGTATCTCCTATACTAATAGAGCCACATGCTCACCGGTTTGCCACATGATGTAGGCCTATGGACTGAACAAGAAACCACCAAAAATTTTAACCAGTCATCGTTCTCACAACACTGAGGACCAGTCATTCGAAATGACTTCTCCATGCATTTTATGCATTGGTAAAAGCACTATGATGAAAGTGTGATATGTTTTCAGGTATCTCCAATACTAATAGAGCCACATGCTCACCGGTTTGCCACATGATGTAGGCCTATGGACTGAACAAGAAACCACCAAAAATTTTAACCAGTCATCGTTCTTACAACACTGAGGACCAGTCATTCGAAATGACTTCTCCATGTATTTTATGCATTGGTAAAAGCACTATGATGAAAAGTGTGATATGTTTTCAGGTATCTCCTATACTAATAGAGCCACATGCTCACCGGTTTGCCACATGATGTAGGCCTATGGACTGAACAAGAACCACCAAAAATTTTAACCAGTCATCGTTCTCACAACACTGAGGACCAGTCATTCGAAATGACTTCTCCATGCATTTTATGCATTGGTAAAAGCACTATGATGAAAAGTGTGATATGTTTTCAGGTATCTCCTATACTAATAGAGCCACATGCTCACCGGTTTGCCACATGATGTAGGCCTATGGACTGAACAAGAAACCACCAAAAATTTTAACCAGTCATCGTTCTCACAACACTGAGGACCAGTCATTCGAAATGACTTCTCCATGCATTTTATGCATTGGTAAAAGCACTATGATGAAAAGTGTGATATGTTTTCAGGTATCTCCTATACTAATAGAGCCACATGCTCACCGGTTTGCCACATGATGTAGGCCTATGACTGAACAAGAAACCACCAAAAATTTTAACCAGTCATCGTTCTCACAACACTGAGGACCAGTCATTCGAAATGACTTCTCCATGCATTTTATGCATGGTAAAAGCACTATGATGAAAAGTGTGATATGTTTTCAGGTATCTCCTATACTAATAGAGCCACATGCTCACCGGTTTGCACATGATGTAGGCCTATGGACTGAACAAGAAACCACCAAAAATTTTAACCAGTCATCGTTCTCACAACACTGAGGACCAGTCATTCGAAATGACTTCTCCATGCATTTTATGCATTGGTAAAAGCACTATGATGAAAAGTGTGATATGTTTTCAGGTATCTCCTATACTAATAGAGCCACATGCTCACCGGTTTGCCACATGATGTGGCCTATGGACTGAACAAGAAACCACCAAAAATTTTAACCAGTCATCGTTCTCACAACACTGAGGACCAGTCATTCGAAATGACTTCTCCATGCATTTTATGCATTGGTAAAAGCACTATGATGAAAAGTGTGATATGTTTTCAGGTATCTCCTATACTAATAGAGCCACATGCTCACCGGTTTGCCACATGATGTAGGCCTATGGACTGAACAAGAAACCACCAAAAATTTTAACCAGTCATCGTTCTCACAACACTGAGGACCAGTCATTCGAAATGACTTCTCCATGCATTTTATGCATTGGTAAAAGCACTATGATGAAAAGTGTGATATGTTTTCAGGTATCTCCTATACTAATAGAGCCACATGCTCACCGGTTTGCCACATGATGTAGCCTATGGACTGAACAAGAAACCACCAAAAATTTTAACCAGTCATCGTTCTCACAACACTGAGGACCAGTCATTCGAAATGACTTCTCCATGCATTTTATGCATTGGTAAAAGCACTATGATGAAAAGTGTGATATGTTTTCAGGTATCTCCTATACTAATAGAGCCACATGCTCACTGGTTTGCCACATGATGTAGGCCTATGGACTGAACAAGAAACCACCAAAAATTTTAACCAGTCATCGTTCTCACAACACTGAGGACCAGTCATTCGAAATGACTTCTCCATGCATTTTATGCATTGGTAAAAGCACTATGATGAAAAGTGTGATATGTTTTCAGGTATCTCCTATACTAATAGAGCCACATGCTCACCGGTTTGCCACATGATGTAGGCCTATGGACTGAACAAGAAACCACCAAATATTTTAACCAGTCATCGTTCTCACAACACTGAGGACCATTCATTCGAAATGACTTCTCCATGCATTTTATGCATTGGTAAAAGCACTATGATGAAAAGTGTGATATGTTTTCAGGTATCTCCTATACTAATAGAGCCACATGCTCACCGGTTTGCCACATGATGTAGGCCTATGGACTGAACAAGAAACCACCAAAAATTTTAACCAGTCATCGTTCTCACAACACTGAGGACTAGTCATTCGAAATGACTTCTCCATGCATTTTATGCATTGGTAAAAGCACTATGATGAAAAGTGTGATATGTTTTCAGGTTTCTCCTATACTAATAGAGCCACATGCTCACCGGTTTGCCACATGATGTAGGCCTATGGACTGAACAAGAAACCACCAAAAATTTTAACCAGTCATCGTTCTCACAACACTGAGGACCAGTCATTCGAAATGACTTCTCCATGCATTTTATGCATTGGTAAAAGCACTATGATGAAAAGTGTGATATGTTTTCAGGTATCTCCTATACTAATAGAGCCACATGCTCACCGGTTTGCCACATGATGTAGGCCTATGGACTGAACAAGAAACCACCAAAAATTTTAACCAGTCATCGTTCTCACAACACTGAGGACCAGTCATTCGAAATGACTTCTCCATGCATTTTATGCATTGGTAAAAGCACTATGATGAAAAGTGTGATATGTTTTCAGGTATCTCCAATACTAATAGAGCCACATGCTCACCGGTTTGCCACATGATGTAGGCCTATGGACTGAACAAGAAACCACCAAAAATTTTAACCAGTCATCGTTCTCACAACACTGAGGACCAGTCATTCGAAATGACTTCTCCATGCATTTTATGCATTGGTAAAAGCACTATGATGAAAAGTGTGATATGTTTTCAGGTATCTCCTATACTAATAGAGCCACATGCTCACCGGTTTGCCACATGATGTAGGCCTATGGACTGAACAAGAAACCACCAAAAATTTTAACCAGTCATCGTTCTCACAACACTGAGGACCAGTCATTCGAAATGACTTCTCCATGCATTTTATGCATTGGTAAAAGCACTATGATGAAAAGTGTGATATGTTTTCAGGTATCTCCAATACTAATAGAGCCACATGCTCACCGGTTTGCCACATGATGTAGGCCTATGGACTGAACAAGAAACCACCAAAAATTTTAACCAGTCATCGTTCTTACAACACTGAGGACCAGTCATTCGAAATGACTTCTCCATGTATTTTATGCATTGGTAAAAGCACTATGATGAAAAGTGTGATATGTTTTCAGGTATCTCCTATACTAATAGAGCCACATGCTCACCGGTTTGCCACATGATGTAGGCCTATGGACTGAACAAGAAACCACCAAAAATTTTAACCAGTCATCGTTCTCACAACACTGAGGACCAGTCATTCGAAATGACTTCTCCATGCATTTTATGCATTGGTAAAAGCACTATGATGACAAGTGTGATATGTTTTCAGGTATCTCCTAATACTAATAGAGCCACATGCTCACCGGTTTGCCACATGATGTAGGCCTATGGACTGAACAAGAAGCCACCAAAAATTTTAACCAGTCATCGTTCTCACAACACTGAGGACCAGTCATTCGAAATGACTTCTCCATGCATTTTATGCATTGGTAAAAGCACTATGATGAAAAGTGTGATATGTTTTCAGGTATCTCCTATACTAATAGAGCCACATGCTCACCGGTTTGCCACATGATGTAGGCCCATGGACTGAACAAGAAGCCACCAAAAATTTTAACCAGTCATCGTTCTCACAACACTGAGGACCAGTCATTCGAAATGACTTCTCCATGCATTTTATGCATTAGTAAAAGCAGTATGATGAAAAGTGTGATATGTTTTCAGTTATCTCCTATACTAATAGAGCCACATGCTCACCGGTTTGCCACATGATGTAGGCCCATGGACTGAACAAGAAGCCACCAAAAATTTTAACCAGTCATCGTTCTCACAACACTGAGGACCAGTCATTCGAAATGACTTCTCCATGCATTTTATGCATTGGTAAAAGCAGTATGATGAAAAGTGTGATGTTTTCAGGTATCTCCTATACTAATAGAGCCACATGCTCACCGGTTTGCCACATGATGTAGGCCTATGGACTGAACAAGAAACCACCAAAAATTTTAACCAGTCATCGTTCTCACAACACTGAGGACCAGTCATTCGAAATGACTTCTCCATGCATTTTATGCATTGGTAAAAGCACTATGATGAAAAGTGTGATATGTTTTCAGGTATCTCCTATACTAATAGAGCCACATGCTCACCGGATTGCCACATGATGTAGGCCTATGGACTGAACAAGAAACCACCAAAAATTTTAACCAGTCATCGTTCTCACAACACTGAGGACCAGTCATTCGAAATGACTTCTCCATGCATTTTATGCATTGGTAAAAGCACTATGATGAAAAGTGTGATATGTTTTCAGGTATCTCCTATACTAATAGAGCCACATGCTCACCGGTTTGCCACATGATGTAGGCCTATGGACTGAACAAGAAGCCACCAAAAATTTTAACCAGTCATCGTTCTCACAACACTGAGGACCAGTCATTCGAAATGACTTCTCCATGCATTTTATGCATTGGTAAAAGCACTATGATGAAAAGTGTGATATGTTTTCAGGTATCTCCTATACTAATAGAGCCACATGCTCACCGGTTTGCCACATGATGTAGGCCTATGGACTGAACAAGAAACCACCAAAAATTTTAACCAGTCATCGTTCTCACAACACTGAGGACCAGTCATTCGAAATGACTTCTCCATGCATTTTATGCATTGGTAAAAGCACTATGGTGAAAAGTGTGATATGTTTTCAGGTATCTCCTATACTAATAGAGCCACATGCTCACCGGTTTGCCACATGATGTAGGCCTATGGACTGAACAAGAAACCACCAAAAATTTTAACCAGTCATCGTTCTCACAACACTGAGGACCAGTCATTCGAAATGACTTCTCCATGCATTTTATGCATTGGTAAAAGCACTATGATGAAAAGTGTGATATGTTTTCAGGTATCTCCTATACTAATAGAGCCACATGCTCACTGGTTTGCCACATGATGTAGGCCTATGGACTGAACAAGAAACCACCAAATATTTTAACCAGTCATCGTTCTCACAACACTGAGGACCATTCATTCGAAATGACTTCTCCATGCATTTTATGCATTGGTAAAAGCACTATGATGAAAAGTGTGATATGTTTTCAGGTATCTCCTATACTAATAGAGCCACATGCTCACCGGTTTGCCACATGATGTAGGCCTATGGACTGAACAAGAAACCACCAAAAATTTTAACCAGTCATCGTTCTCACAACACTGAGGACTAGTCATTCGAAATGACTTCTCCATGCATTTTATGCATTGGTAAAAGCACTATGATGAAAAGTGTGATATGTTTTCAGGTTTCTCCTATACTAATAGAGCCACATGCTCACCGGTTTGCCACATGATGTAGGCCTATGGACTGAACAAGAAACCACCAAAAATTTTAACCAGTCATCGTTCTCACAACACTGAGGACCAGTCATTCGAAATGACTTCTCCATGCATTTTATGCATTGGTAAAAGCACTATGATGAAAAGTGTGATATGTTTTCAGGTATCTCCTATACTAATAGAGCCACATGCTCACCGGTTTGCCACATGATGTAGGCCTATGGACTGAACAAGAAACCACCAAAAATTTTAACCAGTCATCGTTCTCACAACACTGAGGACCAGTCATTCGAAATGACTTCTCCATGCATTTTATGCATTGGTAAAAGCACTATGATGAAAAGTGTGATATGTTTTCAGGTATCTCCAATAGTAATAGAGCCACATGCTCACCGGTTTGCCACATGATGTAGGCCTATGGACTGAACAAGAAACCACCAAAAATTTTAACCAGTCATCGTTCTCACAACACTGAGGACCAGTCATTCGAAATGACTTCTCCATGCATTTTATGCATTGGTAAAAGCACTATGATGAAAAGTGTGATATGTTTTCAGGTATCTCCTATACTAATAGAGCCACATGCTCACCGGTTTGCCACATGATGTAGGCCTATGGACTGAACAAGAAACCACCAAAAATTTTAACCAGTCATCGTTCTCACAACACTGAGGACCAGTCATTCGAAATGACTTCTCCATGCATTTTATGCATTGGTAAAAGCACTATGATGAAAAGTGTGATATGTTTTCAGGTATCTCCTATACTAATAGAGCCACATGCTCACCGGTTTGCCACATGATGTAGGCCCATGGACTGAACAAGAAGCCACCAAAAATTTTAACCAGTCATCGTTCTCACAACACTGAGGACCAGTCATTCGAAATGACTTCTCCATGCATTTTATGCATTAGTAAAAGCAGTATGATGAAAAGTGTGATATGTTTTCAGTTATCTCCTATACTAATAGAGCCACATGCTCACCGGTTTGCCACATGATGTAGGCCCATGGACTGAACAAGAAGCCACCAAAAATTTTAACCAGTCATCGTTCTCACAACACTGAGGACCAGTCATTCGAAATGACTTCTCCATGCATTTTATGCATTGGTAAAAGCACTATGATGAAAAGTGTGATATGTTTTCAGGTATCTCCTATACTAATAGAGCCACATGCTCACCGGTTTGCCACATGATGTAGGCCTATGGACTGAACAAGAAACCACCAAAAATTTTAACCAGTCATCGTTCTCACAACACTGAGGACCAGTCATTCGAAATGACTTCTCCATGCATTTTATGCATTGGTAAAAGCACTATGATGAAAAGTGTGATATGTTTTCAGGTATCTCCTATACTAATAGAGCCACATGCTCACCGGTTTGCCACATGATGTAGGCCCATGGACTGAACAAGAAGCCACCAAAAATTTTAACCAGTCATCGTTCTCACAACACTGAGGACCAGTCATTCGAAATGACTTCTCCATGCATTTTATGCATTAGTAAAAGCAGTATGATGAAAAGTGTGATATGTTTTCAGTTATCTCCTATACTAATAGAGCCACATGCTCACCGGTTTGCCACATGATGTAGGCCCATGGACTGAACAAGAAGCCACCAAAAATTTTAACCAGTCATCGTTCTCACAACACTGAGGACCAGTCATTCGAAATGACTTCTCCATGCATTTTATGCATTGGTAAAAGCAGTATGATGAAAAGTGTGATGTTTTCAGGTATCTCCTATACTAATAGAGCCACATGCTCACCGGTTTGCCACATGATGTAGGCCTATGGACTGAACAAGAAACCACCAAAAATTTTAACCAGTCATCGTTCTCACAACACTGAGGACCAGTCATTCGAAATGACTTCTCCATGCATTTTATGCATTGGTAAAAGCACTATGATGAAAAGTGTGATATGTTTTCAGGTATCTCCTATACTAATAGAGCCACATGCTCACCGGATTGCCACATGATGTAGGCCTATGGACTGAACAAGAAACCACCAAAAATTTTAACCAGTCATCGTTCTCACAACACTGAGGACCAGTCATTCGAAATGACTTCTCCATGCATTTTATGCATTGGTAAAAGCACTATGATGAAAAGTGTGATATGTTTTCAGGTATCTCCTATACTAATAGAGCCACATGCTCACCGGTTTGCCACATGATGTAGGCCTATGGACTGAACAAGAAGCCACCAAAAATTTTAACCAGTCATCGTTCTCACAACACTGAGGACCAGTCATTCGAAATGACTTCTCCATGCATTTTATGCATTGGTAAAAGCACTATGATGAAAAGTGTGATATGTTTTCAGGTATCTCCTATACTAATAGAGCCACATGCTCACCGGTTTGCCACATGATGTAGGCCTATGGACTGAACAAGAAACCACCAAAAATTTTAACCAGTCATCGTTCTCACAACACTGAGGACCAGTCATTCGAAATGACTTCTCCATGCATTTTATGCATTGGTAAAAGCACTATGGTGAAAAGTGTGATATGTTTTCAGGTATCTCCTATACTAATAGAGCCACATGCTCACCGGTTTGCCACATGATGTAGGCCTATGGACTGAACAAGAAACCACCAAAAATTTTAACCAGTCATCGTTCTCACAACACTGAGGACCAGTCATTCGAAATGACTTCTCCATGCATTTTATGCATTGGTAAAAGCACTATGATGAAAAGTGTGATATGTTTTCAGGTATCTCCTATACTAATAGAGCCACATGCTCACTGGTTTGCCACATGATGTAGGCCTATGGACTGAACAAGAAACCACCAAATATTTTAACCAGTCATCGTTCTCACAACACTGAGGACCATTCATTCGAAATGACTTCTCCATGCATTTTATGCATTGGTAAAAGCACTATGATGAAAAGTGTGATATGTTTTCAGGTATCTCCTATACTAATAGAGCCACATGCTCACCGGTTTGCCACATGATGTAGGCCTATGGACTGAACAAGAAACCACCAAAAATTTTAACCAGTCATCGTTCTCACAACACTGAGGACTAGTCATTCGAAATGACTTCTCCATGCATTTTATGCATTGGTAAAAGCACTATGATGAAAAGTGTGATATGTTTTCAGGTTTCTCCTATACTAATAGAGCCACATGCTCACCGGTTTGCCACATGATGTAGGCCTATGGACTGAACAAGAAACCACCAAAAATTTTAACCAGTCATCGTTCTCACAACACTGAGGACCAGTCATTCGAAATGACTTCTCCATGCATTTTATGCATTGGTAAAAGCACTATGATGAAAAGTGTGATATGTTTTCAGGTATCTCCTATACTAATAGAGCCACATGCTCACCGGTTTGCCACATGATGTAGGCCTATGGACTGAACAAGAAACCACCAAAAATTTTAACCAGTCATCGTTCTCACAACACTGAGGACCAGTCATTCGAAATGACTTCTCCATGCATTTTATGCATTGGTAAAAGCACTATGATGAAAAGTGTGATATGTTTTCAGGTATCTCCAATAGTAATAGAGCCACATGCTCACCGGTTTGCCACATGATGTAGGCCTATGGACTGAACAAGAAACCACCAAAAATTTTAACCAGTCATCGTTCTCACAACACTGAGGACCAGTCATTCGAAATGACTTCTCCATGCATTTTATGCATTGGTAAAAGCACTATGATGAAAAGTGTGATATGTTTTCAGGTATCTCCTATACTAATAGAGCCACATGCTCACCGGTTTGCCACATGATGTAGGCCTATGGACTGAACAAGAAACCACCAAAAATTTTAACCAGTCATCGTTCTCACAACACTGAGGACCAGTCATTCGAAATGACTTCTCCATGCATTTTATGCATTGGTAAAAGCACTATGATGAAAAGTGTGATATGTTTTCAGGTATCTCCTAATACTAATAGAGCCACATGCTCACCGGTTTGCCACATGATGTAGGCCTATGGACTGAACAAGAAGCCACCAAAAATTTTAACCAGTCATCGTTCTCACAACACTGAGGACCAGTCATTCGAAATGACTTCTCCATGCATTTTATGCATTGGTAAAAGCACTATGATGAAAAGTGTGATATGTTTTCAGGTATCTCCTATACTAATAGAGCCACATGCTCACCGGTTTGCCACATGATGTAGGCCCATGGACTGAACAAGAAGCCACCAAAAATTTTAACCAGTCATCGTTCTCACAACACTGAGGACCAGTCATTCGAAATGACTTCTCCATGCATTTTATGCATTGGTAAAAGCAGTATGATGAAAAGTGTGATATGTTTTCAGTTATCTCCTATACTAATAGAGCCACATGCTCACCGGTTTGCCACATGATGTAGGCCCATGGACTGAACAAGAAGCCACCAAAAATTTTAACCAGTCATCGTTCTCACAACACTGAGGACCAGTCATTCGAAATGACTTCATGCATTTTATGCATTGGTAAAAGCAGTATGATGAAAAGTGTGATATGTTTTCAGTTATCTCCTATACTAATAGAGCCACGTGCTCACCGGTTTGCCACATGATGTAGGCCTATGGACTGAACAAGAAACCACCAAAAATTTTAACCAGTCATCGTTCTCACAACACTGAGGACCAGTCATTCGAAATGACTTCTCCATGCATTTTATGCATTGGTAAAAGCACTATGATGAAAAGTGTGATATGTTTTCAGGTATCTCCTATACTAATAGAGCCACATGCTCACCGGTTTGCCACATGATGTAGGCCTATGGACTGAACAAGAAACCACCAAAAATTTTAACCAGTCATCGTTCTCACAACACTGAGGACCAGTCATTCGAAATGACTTCTCCATGCATTTTATGCATTGGTAAAAGCACTATGATGAAAAGTGTGATATGTTTTCAGGTATCTCCTATACTAATAGAGCCACATGCTCACCGGTTTGCCACATGATGTAGGCCTATGGACTGAACAAGAAGCCACCAAAAATTTTAACCAGTCATCGTTCTCACAACACTGAGGACCAGTCATTCGAAATGACTTCTCCATGCATTTTATGCATTGGTAAAAGCACTATGATGAAAAGTGTGATATGTTTTCAGGTATCTCCTATACTAATAGAGCCACATGCTCACCGGTTTGCCACATGATGTAGGCCTATGGACTGAACAAGAAACCACCAAAAATTTTAACCAGTCATCGTTCTCACAACACTGAGGACCAGTCATTCGAAATGACTTCTCCATGCATTTTATGCATTGGTAAAAGCACTATGATGAAAAGTGTGATATGTTTTCAGGTATCTCCTATACTAATAGGGCCACATGCTCACCGGTTTGCCACATGATGTAGGCCTATGGACTGAACAAGAAGCCACCAAAAATTTTAACCAGTCATCGTTCTCACAACACTGAGGACCAGTCATTCGAAATGACTTCTCCATGCATTTTATGCATTGGTAAAAGCACTATGATGAAAAGTGTGATATGTTTTCAGGTATCTCCTATACTAATAGAGCCACATGCTCACCGGTTTGCCACATGATGTAGGCCTATGGACTGAACAAGAAACCACCAAAAATTTTAACCAGTCATCGTTCTCACAACACTGAGGACCAGTCATTCGAAATGACTTCTCCATGCATTTTATGCATTGGTAAAAGCACTATGATGAAAAGTGTGATATGTTTTCAGGTATCTCCTATACTAATAGAGCCACATGCTCACCGGTTTGCCACATGATGTAGGCCCATGGACTGAACAAGAAGCCACCAAAAATTTTAACCAGTCATCGTTCTCACAACACTGAGGACCAGTCATTCGAAATGACTTCTCCATGCATTTTATGCATTGGTAAAAGCACTATGATGAAAAGTGTGATATGTTTTCAGGTATCTCCTATACTAATAGAGCCACATGCTCACCGGTTTGCCCCATGATGTAGGCCTATGGACTGAACAAGAAACCACCAAAAATTTTAACCAGTCATCGTTCTCACAACACTGAGGACCAGTCATTCGAAATGACTTCTCCATGCATTTTATGCATTGGTAAAAGCACTATGATGAAAAGTGTGATATGTTTTCAGGTATCTCCTATACTAATAGAGCCACATGCTCACCGGTTTGCCACATGATGTAGGCCTATGGACTGAACAAGAAACCACCAAAAATTTTAACCAGTCATCGTTCTCACAACACTGAGGACCAGTCATTCGAAATGACTTCTCCATGCATTTTATGCATTGGTAAAAGCACTATGGTGAAAAGTGTGATATGTTTTCAGGTATCTCCTATACTAATAGAGCCACATGCTCACCGGTTTGCCACATGATGTAGGCCTATGGACTGAACAAGAAACCACCAAAAATTTTAACCAGTCATCGTTCTCACAACACTGAGGACCAGTCATTCGAAATGACTTCTCCATGCATTTTATGCATTGGTAAAAGCAGTATGATGAAAAGTGTGATATGTTTTCAGTTATCTCCTATACTAATAGAGCCACATGCTCACCGGTTTGCCACATGATGTAGGCCCATGGACTGAACAAGAAGCCACCAAAAATTTTAACCAGTCATCGTTCTCACAACACTGAGGACCAGTCATTTGAAATGACTTCTCCATGCATTTTATGCATTGGTAAAAGCAGTATGATGAAAAGTGTGATATGTTTTCAGGTATCTCCTATACTAATAGAGCCACATGCTCACCGGTTTGCCACATGATGTAGGCCTATGGACTGAACAAGAAGCCACCAAAAATTTTAACCAGTCATCGTTCTCACAACACTGAGGACCAGTCATTCGAAATGACTTCTCCATGCATTTTATGCATTGGTAAAAGCACTATGATGAAAAGTGTGATATGTTTTCAGGTATCTCCTATACTAATAGAGCCACATGCTCACCGGTTTGCCACATGATGTAGGCCTATGGACTGAACAAGAAACCACCAAAAATTTTAACCAGTCATCGTTCTCACAACACTGAGGACCAGTCATTCGAAATGACTTCTCCATGCATTTTATGCATTGGTAAAAGCACTATGATGAAAAGTGTGATATGTTTTCAGGTATCTCCTATACTAATAGAGCCACATGCTCACCGGTTTGCCACATGATGTAGGCCTATGGACTGAACAAGAAGCCACCAAAAATTTTAACCAGTCATCGTTCTCACAACACTGAGGACCAGTCATTCGAAATGACTTCTCCATGCATTTTATGCATTGGTAAAAGCACTATGATGAAAAGTGTGATATGTTTTCAGGTATCTCCTATACTAATAGAGCCACATGCTCACCGGTTTGCCACATGATGTAGGCCTATGGACTGAACAAGAAACCACCAAAAATTTTAACCAGTCATCGTTCTCACAACACTGAGGACCAGTCATTCGAAATGACTTCTCCATGCATTTTATGCATTGGTAAAAGCACTATGATGAAAAGTGTGATATGTTTTCAGGTATCTCCTATACTAATAGAGCCACATGCTCACCGGTTTGCCACATGATGTAGGCCTATGGACTGAACAAGAAACCACCAAAAATTTTAACCAGTCATCGTTCTCACAACACTGAGGACCAGACATTCGAAATGACTTCTCCATGCATTTTATGCATTGGTAAAAGCACTATGATGAAAAGTGTGATATGTTTTCAGGTATCTACTATACTGATAGAGCCACTTGCTCACCGGTTTGCCACATGATGTAGGCCTATGGACTGAACAAGAAACCACCAAAAATTTTAACCAGTCATCGTTCTCACAACACTGAGGACCAGTCATTCGAAATGACTTCTCCATGCATTTTATGCATTGGTAAAAGCACTATGATGAGAAGTGTGATATGTTTTCAGGTATCTCCTATACTAATAGAGCCACATGCTCACCGGTTTGCCACATGATGTAGGCCTATTGACTGAACAAGAAACCACCAAAAATTTTAACCAGTCATCGTTCTCACAACACTGAGGACCAGTCATTCGAAATGACTTCTCCATGCATTTTATGCATTGGTAAAAGCACTATGATGAAAAGTGTGATATGTTTTCAGGTATCTCCTATACTAATAGAGCCACATGCTCACCGGTTTGCCCCATGATGTAGGCCTATGGACTGAACAAGAAACCACCAAAAATTTTAACCAGTCATCGTTCTCACAACACTGAGGACCAGTCATTCGAAATGACTTCTCCATGCATTTTATGCATTGGTAAAAGCACTATGATGAAAAGTGTGATATGTTTTCAGGTATCTCCTATACTAATAGAGCCACATGCTCACCGGTTTGCCACATGATGTAGGCCTATGGACTGAACAAGAAACCACCAAAAATTTTAACCAGTCATCGTTCTCACAACACTGAGGACCAGTCATTCGAAATGACTTCTCCATGCATTTTATGCATTGGTAAAAGCACTATGGTGAAAAGTGTGATATGTTTTCAGGTATCTCCTATACTAATAGAGCCACATGCTCACCGGTTTGCCACATGATGTAGGCCTATGGACTGAACAAGAAACCACCAAAAATTTTAACCAGTCATCGTTCTCACAACACTGAGGACCAGTCATTCGAAATGACTTCTCCATGCATTTTATGCATTGGTAAAAGCACTATGATGAAAAGTGTGATATGTTTTCAGGTATCTCCTATACTAATAGAGCCACATGCTCACCGGTTTGCCACATGATGTAGGCCTATGGACTGAACAAGAAACCACCAAAAATTTTAACCAGTCATCGTTCTCACAACACTGAGGACCAGTCATTCGAAATGACTTCTCCATGCATTTTATGCATTGGTAAAAGCACTATGATGAAAAGTCTGATATGTTTTCAGGTATCTCCTATACTAATAGAGCCACATGCTCACCGGTTTGCCACATGATGTAGGCCTATGGACTGAACAAGAAACCACCAAAAATTTTAACCAGTCATCGTTCTCACAACACTGAGGACCAGTCATTCGAAATGACTTCTCCATGCATTTTATGCATTGGTAAAAGCACTATGATGAAAAGTGTGATATGTTTTCAGGTATCTCCTATACTAATAGAGCCACATGCTCACCGGTTTGCCACATGATGTAGGCCTATGGACTGAACAAGAAACCACCAAATATTTTAACCAGTCATCGTTCTCACAACACTGAGGACCATTCATTCGAAATGACTTCTCCATGCATTTTATGCATTGGTAAAAGCACTATGATGAAAAGTGTGATATGTTTTCAGGTATCTCCTATACTAATAGAGCCACATGCTCACCGGTTTGCCACATGATGTAGGCCTATGGACTGAACAAGAAACCACCAAAAATTTTAACCAGTCATCGTTCTCACAACACTGAGGACCAGTCATTCGAAATGACTTCTCCATGCATTTTATGCATTGGTAAAAGCACTATGATGAAAAGTGTGATATGTTTTCAGGTATCTCCTATACTAATAGAGCCACATGCTCACCGGTTTGCCACATGATGTAGGCCTATGGACTGAACAAGAAACCACCAAAAATTTTAACCAGTCATCGTTCTCACAACACTGAGGACCAGTCATTCGAAATGACTTCTCCATGCATTTTATGCATTGGTAAAAGCACTATGATGAAAAGTGTAATATGTTTTCAGGTATCTCCTATACTAATAGAGCCACATGCTCACCGGTTTGCCACATGATGTAGGCCTATGGACTGAACAAGAAACCACCAAATATTTTAACCAGTCATCGTTCTCACAACACTGAGGACCATTCATTCGAAATGACTTCTCCATGCATTTTATGCATTGGTAAAAGCACTATGATGAAAAGTGTGATATGTTTTCAGGTATCTCCTATACTAATAGAGCCACATGCTCACCGGTTTGCCACATGATGTAGGCCTATGGACTGAACAAGAAACCACCAAAAATTTTAACCAGTCATCGCTCTCACAACACTGAGGACTAGTCATTCGAAATGACTTCTCCATGCATTTTATGCATTGGTAAAAGCACTATGATGAAAAGTGTGATATGTTTTCAGTTATCTCCTATACTAATAGAGCCACATGCTCACCGGTTTGCCACATGATGTAGGCCTATGGACTGAACAAGAAACCACCAAAAATTTTAACCAGTCATCGTTCTCACAACACTGAGGACCAGTCATTCGAAATGACTTCTCCATGCATTTTATGCATTGGTAAAAGCACTATGATGAAAAGTGTGATATGTTTTCAGGTATCTCCAATACTAATAGAGCCACATGCTCACCGGTTTGCCACATGATGTAGGCCTATGGACTGAACAAGAAACCACCAAAAATTTTAACCAGTCATCGTTCTTACAACACTGAGGACCAGTCATTCGAAATGACTTCTCCATGTATTTTATGCATTGGTAAAAGCACTATGATGAAAAGTGTGATATGTTTTCAGGTATCTCCTATACTAATAGAGCCACATGCTCACCGGTTTGCCACATGATGTAGGCCTATGGACTGAACAAGAAACCACCAAAAATTTTAACCAGTCATCGTTCTCACAACACTGAGGACCAGTCATTCGAAATGACTTCTCCATGCATTTTATGCATTGGTAAAAGCACTATGATGAAAAGTGTGATATGTTTTCAGGTATCTCCTAATACTAATAGAGCCACATGCTCACCGGTTTGCCACATGATGTAGGCCTATGGACTGAACAAGAAGCCACCAAAAATTTTAACCAGTCATCGTTCTCACAACACTGAGGACCAGTCATTCGAAATGACTTCTCCATGCATTTTATGCATTGGTAAAAGCACTATGATGAAAAGTGTGATATGTTTTCAGGTATCTCCTATACTAATAGAGCCACATGCTCACCGGTTTGCCACATGATGTAGGCCTATGGACTGAACAAGAAACCACCAAAAATTTTAACCAGTCATCGTTCTCACAACACTGAGGACCAGTCATTCGAAATGACTTCTCCATGCATTTTATGCATTGGTAAAAGCACTATGATGAAAAGTGTGATATGTTTTCAGGTATCTCCTATACTAATAGAGCCACATGCTCACCGGTTTGCCACATGATGTAGGCCTATGGACTGAACAAGAAACCACCAAAATTTTAACCAGTCATCGTTCTCACAACACTGAGGACCAGACATTCGAAATGACTTCTCCATGCATTTTATGCATTGGTAAAAGCACTATGATGAAAAGTGTGGTGTGATATGTTTTCAGGTATCTCCTATACTGATAGAGCCACATGCTCACCGGTTTGCCACATGATGTAGGCCTATGGACTGAACAAGAAACCACCAAAAATTTTAACCAGTCATCGTTCTCACAACACTGAGGACCAGTCATTCGAAATGACTTCTCCATGCATTTTATGCATTGGTAAAAGCACTATGATGAAAAGTGTGATATGTTTTCAGGTATCTCCTATACTAATAGAGCCACATGCTCACCGGTTTGCCACATGATGTAGGCCTATGGACTGAACAAGAAACCACCAAAAATTTTAACCAGTCATCGTTCTCACAACACTGAGGACCAGTCATTCGAAATGACTTCTCCATGCATTTTATGCATTGGTAAAAGCACTATGATGAAAAGTGTGATATGTTTTCAGGTATCTCCTATACTAATAGAGCCACATGCTCACCGGTTTGCCCCATGATGTAGGCCTATGGACTGAACAAGAAACCACCAAAAATTTTAACCAGTCATCGTTCTCACAACACTGAGGACCAGTCATTCGAAATGACTTCTCCATGCATTTTATGCATTGGTAAAAGCACTATGATGAAAAGTGTGATATGTTTTCAGGTATCTCCTATACTAATAGAGCCACATGCTCACCGGTTTGCCACATGATGTAGGCCTATGGACTGAACAAGAAACCACCAAAAATTTTAACCAGTCATCGTTCTCACAACACTGAGGACCAGTCATTCGAAATGACTTCTCCATGCATTTTATGCATTGGTAAAAGCACTATGATGAAAAGTGTGATATGTTTTCAGGTATCTCCTATACTAATAGAGCCACATGCTCACCGGTTTGCCACATGATGTAGGCCTATGGACTGAACAAGAAACCACCAAAAATTTTAACCAGTCATCGTTCTCACAACACTGAGGACCAGTCATTCGAAATGACTTCTCCATGCATTTTATGCATTGGTAAAAGCACTATGATGAAAAGTGTGATATGTTTTCAGGTATCTCCTATACTAATAGAGCCACATGCTCACCGGTTTGCCACATGATGTAGGCCTATGGACTGAACAAGAAACCACCAAAAATTTTAACCAGTCATCGTTCTCACAACACTGAGGACCAGTCATTCGAAATGACTTCTCCATGCATTTTATGCATTGGTAAAAGCACTATGATGAAAAGTGTGATATGTTTTCAGGTATCTCCTATACTAATAGAGCCACATGCTCACCGGTTTGCCACATGATGTAGGCCTATGGACTGAACAAGAAACCACCAAAAATTTTAACCAGTCATCGTTCTCACAACACTGAGGACCAGTCATTCGAAATGACTTCTCCATGCATTTTATGCATTGGTAAAAGCACTATGATGAAAAGTGTGATATGTTTTCAGGTATCTCCTATACTAATAGAGCCACATGCTCACCGGTTTGCCACATGATGTAGGCCTATGGACTGAACAAGAAACCACCAAATATTTTAACCAGTCATCGTTCTCACAACACTGAGGACCATTCATTCGAAATGACTTCTCCATGCATTTTATGCATTGGTAAAAGCACTATGATGAAAAGTGTGATATGTTTTCAGGTATCTCCTATACTAATAGAGCCACATGCTCACCGGTTTGCCACATGATGTAGGCCTATGGACTGAACAAGAAACCACCAAAAATTTTAACCAGTCATCGTTCTCACAACACTGAGGACCAGTCATTCGAAATGACTTCTCCATGCATTTTATGCATTGGTAAAAGCACTATGATGAAAAGTGTGATATGTTTTCAGGTATCTCCTATACTAATAGAGCCACATGCTCACCGGTTTGCCACATGATGTAGGCCTATGGACTGAACAAGAAACCACCAAAAATTTTAACCAGTCATCGTTCTCACAACACTGAGGACCAGTCATTCGAAATGACTTCTCCATGCATTTTATGCATTGGTAAAAGCACTATGATGAAAAGTGTGATATGTTTTCAGGTGTCTCCTATACTAATAGAGCCACATGCTCACCGGTTTGCCACATGATGTAGGCCTATGGACTGAACAAGAAACCACCAAATATTTTAACCAGTCATCGTTCTCACAACACTGAGGACCATTCATTCGAAATGACTTCTCCATGCATTTTATGCATTGGTAAAAGCACTATGATGAAAAGTGTGATATGTTTTCAGGTATCTCCTATACTAATAGAGCCACATGCTCACCGGTTTGCCACATGATGTAGGCCTATGGACTGAACAAGAAACCACCAAAAATTTTAACCAGTCATCGCTCTCACAACACTGAGGACTAGTCATTCGAAATGACTTCTCCATGCATTTTATGCATTGGTAAAAGCACTATGATGAAAAGTGTGATATGTTTTCAGGTTTCTCCTATACTAATAGAGCCACATGCTCACCGGTTTGCCACATGATGTAGGCCTATGGACTGAACAAGAAACCACCAAAAATTTTAACCAGTCATCGTTCTCACAACACTGAGGACCAGTCATTCGAAATGACTTCTCCATGCATTTTATGCATTGGTAAAAGCACTATGATGAAAAGTGTGATATGTTTTCAGGTATCTCCTAATACTAATAGAGCCACATGCTCACCGGTTTGCCACATGATGTAGGCCTATGGACTGAACAAGAAGCCACCAAAAATTTTAACCAGTCATCGTTCTCACAACACTGAGGACCAGTCATTCGAAATGACTTCTCCATGCATTTTATGCATTGGTAAAAGCACTATGATGAAAAGTGTGATATGTTTTCAGGTATCTCCTATACTAATAGAGCCACATGCTCACCGGTTTGCCACATGATGTAGGCCTATGGACTGAACAAGAAACCACCAAAAATTTTAACCAGTCATCGTTCTCACAACACTGAGGACCAGTCATTCGAAATGACTTCTCCATGCATTTTATGCATTGGTAAAAGCACTATGATGAAAAGTGTGATATGTTTTCAGGTATCTCCTATACTAATAGAGCCACATGCTCACCGGTTTGCCACATGATGTAGGCCTATGGACTGAACAAGAAACCACCAAAAATTTTAACCAGTCATCGTTCTCACAACACTGAGGACCAGACATTCGAAATGACTTCTCCATGCATTTTATGCATTGGTAAAAGCACTATGATGAAAAGTGTGATATGTTTTCAGGTATCTCCTATACTGATAGAGCCACATGCTCACCGGTTTGCCACATGATGTAGGCCTATGGACTGAACAAGAAACCACCAAAAATTTTAACCAGTCATCGTTTTCACAACACTGAGGACCAGTCATTCGAAATGACTTCTCCATGCATTTTATGCATTGGTAAAAGCACTATGATGAAAAGTGTGATATGTTTTCAGGTATCTCCTATACTAATAGAGCCACATGCTCACCGGTTTGCCACATGATGTAGGCCTATGGACTGAACAAGAAACCACCAAAAATTTTAACCAGTCATCGTTCTCACAACACTGAGGACCAGTCATTCGAAATGACTTCTCCATGCATTTTATGCATTGGTAAAAGCACTATGATGAAAAGTGTGATATGTTTTCAGGTATCTCCTATACTAATAGAGCCACATGCTCACCGGTTTGCCCCATGATGTAGGCCTATGGACTGAACAAGAAACCACCAAAAATTTTAACCAGTCATCGTTCTCACAACACTGAGGACCAGTCATTCGAAATGACTTCTCCATGCATTTTATGCATTGGTAAAAGCACTATGATGAAAAGTGTGATATGTTTTCAGGTATCTCCTATACTAATAGAGCCACATGCTCACCGGTTTGCCACATGATGTAGGCCTATGGACTGAACAAGAAACCACCAAAAATTTTAACCAGTCATCGTTCTCACAACACTGAGGACCAGTCATTCGAAATGACTTCTCCATGCATTTTATGCATTGGTAAAAGCACTATGATGAAAAGTGTGATATGTTTTCAGGTATCTCCTATACTAATAGAGCCACATGCTCACCGGTTTGCCACATGATGTAGGCCTATGGACTGAACAAGAAACCACCAAAAATTTTAACCAGTCATCGTTCTCACAACACTGAGGACCAGACATTCGAAATGACTTCTCCATGCATTTTATGCATTGGTAAAAGCACTATGATGAAAAGTGTGATATGTTTTCAGGTATCTCCTATACTGATAGAGCCACATGCTCACCGGTTTGCCACATGATGTAGGCCTATGGACTGAACAAGAAACCACCAAAAATTTTAACCAGTCATCGTTTTCACAACACTGAGGACCAGTCATTCGAAATGACTTCTCCATGCATTTTATGCATTGGTAAAAGCACTATGATGAAAAGTGTGATATGTTTTCAGGTATCTCCTATACTAATAGAGCCACATGCTCACCGGTTTGCCACATGATGTAGGCCTATGGACTGAACAAGAAACCACCAAAAATTTTAACCAGTCATCGTTCTCACAACACTGAGGACCAGTCATTCGAAATGACTTCTCCATGCATTTTATGCATTGGTAAAAGCACTATGATGAAAAGTGTGATATGTTTTCAGGTATCTCCTATACTAATAGAGCCACATGCTCACCGGTTTGCCCCATGATGTAGGCCTATGGACTGAACAAGAAACCACCAAAAATTTTAACCAGTCATCGTTCTCACAACACTGAGGACCAGTCATTCGAAATGACTTCTCCATGCATTTTATGCATTGGTAAAAGCACTATGATGAAAAGTGTGATATGTTTTCAGGTATCTCCTATACTAATAGAGCCACATGCTCACCGGTTTGCCACATGATGTAGGCCTATGGACTGAACAAGAAACCACCAAAAATTTTAACCAGTCATCGTTCTCACAACACTGAGGACCAGTCATTCGAAATGACTTCTCCATGCATTTTATGCATTGGTAAAAGCACTATGATGAAAAGTGTGATATGTTTTCAGGTATCTCCTATACTAATAGAGCCACATGCTCACCGGTTTGCCACATGATGTAGGCCTATGGACTGAACAAGAAACCACCAAAAATTTTAACCAGTCATCGTTCTCACAACACTGAGGACCAGTCATTCGAAATGACTTCTCCATGCATTTTATGCATTGGTAAAAGCACTATGATGAAAAGTGTGATATGTTTTCAGGTATCTCCTATACTAATAGAGCCACATGCTCACCGGTTTGCCACATGATGTAGGCCTATGGACTGAACAAGAAACCACCAAATATTTTAACCAGTCATCGTTCTCACAACACTGAGGACCATTCATTCGAAATGACTTCTCCATGCATTTTATGCATTGGTAAAAGCACTATGATGAAAAGTGTGATATGTTTTCAGGTATCTCCTATACTAATAGAGCCACATGCTCACCGGTTTGCCACATGATGTAGGCCTATGGACTGAACAAGAAACCACCAAAAATTTTAACCAGTCATCGTTCTCACAACACTGAGGACCAGTCATTCGAAATGACTTCTCCATGCATTTTATGCATTGGTAAAAGCACTATGATGAAAAGTGTGATATGTTTTCAGGTATCTCCTATACTAATAGAGCCACATGCTCACCGGTTTGCCACATGATGTAGGCCTATGGACTGAACAAGAAACCACCAAAAATTTTAACCAGTCATCGTTCTCACAACACTGAGGACCAGTCATTCGAAATGACTTCTCCATGCATTTTATGCATTGGTAAAAGCACTATGATGAAAAGTGTGATATGTTTTCAGGTATCTCCTATACTAATAGAGCCACATGCTCACCGGTTTGCCACATGATGTAGGCCTATGGACTGAACAAGAAACCACCAAATATTTTAACCAGTCATCGTTCTCACAACACTGAGGACCATTCATTCGAAATGACTTCTCCATGCATTTTATGCATTGGTAAAAGCACTATGATGAAAAGTGTGATATGTTTTCAGGTATCTCCTATACTAATAGAGCCACATGCTCACCGGTTTGCCACATGATGTAGGCCTATGGACTGAACAAGAAACCACCAAAAATTTTAACCAGTCATCGCTCTCACAACACTGAGGACTAGTCATTCGAAATGACTTCTCCATGCATTTTATGCATTGGTAAAAGCACTATGATGAAAAGTGTGATATGTTTTCAGGTTTCTCCTATACTAATAGAGCCACATGCTCACCGGTTTGCCACATGATGTAGGCCTATGGACTGAACAAGAAACCACCAAAAATTTTAACCAGTCATCGTTCTCACAACACTGAGGACCAGTCATTCGAAATGACTTCTCCATGCATTTTATGCATTGGTAAAAGCACTATGATGAAAAGTGTGATATGTTTTCAGTTATCTCCTATACTAATAGAGCCACATGCTCACCGGTTTGCCACATGATGTAGGCCTATGGACTGAACAAGAAACCACCAAAAATTTTAACCAGTCATCGTTCTCACAACACTGAGGACCAGTCATTCGAAATGACTTCTCCATGCATTTTATGCATTGGTAAAAGCACTATGATGAAAAGTGTGATATGTTTTCAGGTATCTCCAATACTAATAGAGCCACATGCTCACCGGTTTGCCACATGATGTAGGCCTATGGACTGAACAAGAAACCACCAAAAATTTTAACCAGTCATCGTTCTTACAACACTGAGGACCAGTCATTCGAAATGACTTCTCCATGTATTTTATGCATTGGTAAAAGCACTATGATGAAAAGTGTGATATGTTTTCAGGTATCTCCTATACTAATAGAGCCACATGCTCACCGGTTTGCCACATGATGTAGGCCTATGGACTGAACAAGAAACCACCAAAAATTTTAACCAGTCATCGTTCTCACAACACTGAGGACCAGTCATTCGAAATGACTTCTCCATGCATTTTATGCATTGGTAAAAGCACTATGATGAAAAGTGTGATATGTTTTCAGGTATCTCCTAATACTAATAGAACCACATGCTCACCGGTTTGCCACATGATGTAGGCCTATGGACTGAACAAGAAGCCACCAAAAATTTTAACCAGTCATCGTTCTCACAACACTGAGGACCAGTCATTCGAAATGACTTCTCCATGCATTTTATGCATTGGTAAAAGCACTATGATGAAAAGTGTGATATGTTTTCAGGTATCTCCTATACTAATAGAGCCACATGCTCACCGGTTTGCCACATGATGTAGGCCTATGGACTGAACAAGAAACCACCAAAAATTTTAACCAGTCATCGCTCTCACAACACTGAGGACTAGTCATTCGAAATGACTTCTCCATGCATTTTATGCATTGGTAAAAGCACTATGATGAAAAGTGTGATATGTTTTCAGGTTTCTCCTATACTAATAGAGCCACATGCTCACCGGTTTGCCACATGATGTAGGCCTATGGACTGAACAAGAAACCACCAAAAATTTTAACCAGTCATCGTTCTCACAACACTGAGGACCAGTCATTCGAAATGACTTCTCCATGCATTTTATGCATTGGTAAAAGCACTATGATGAAAAGTGTGATATGTTTTCAGTTATCTCCTATACTAATAGAGCCACATGCTCACCGGTTTGCCACATGATGTAGGCCTATGGACTGAACAAGAAACCACCAAAAATTTTAACCAGTCATCGTTCTCACAACACTGAGGACCAGTCATTCGAAATGACTTCTCCATGCATTTTATGCATTGGTAAAAGCACTATGATGAAAAGTGTGATATGTTTTCAGGTATCTCCAATACTAATAGAGCCACATGCTCACCGGTTTGCCACATGATGTAGGCCTATGGACTGAACAAGAAACCACCAAAAATTTTAACCAGTCATCGTTCTTACAACACTGAGGACCAGTCATTCGAAATGACTTCTCCATGTATTTTATGCATTGGTAAAAGCACTATGATGAAAAGTGTGATATGTTTTCAGGTATCTCCTATACTAATAGAGCCACATGCTCACCGGTTTGCCACATGATGTAGGCCTATGGACTGAACAAGAAACCACCAAAAATTTTAACCAGTCATCGTTCTCACAACACTGAGGACCAGTCATTCGAAATGACTTCTCCATGCATTTTATGCATTGGTAAAAGCACTATGATGAAAAGTGTGATATGTTTTCAGGTATCTCCTAATACTAATAGAACCACATGCTCACCGGTTTGCCACATGATGTAGGCCTATGGACTGAACAAGAAGCCACCAAAAATTTTAACCAGTCATCGTTCTCACAACACTGAGGACCAGTCATTCGAAATGACTTCTCCATGCATTTTATGCATTGGTAAAAGCACTATGATGAAAAGTGTGATATGTTTTCAGGTATCTCCTATACTAATAGAGCCACATGCTCACCGGTTTGCCACATGATGTAGGCCTATGGACTGAACAAGAAACCACCAAAAATTTTAACCAGTCATCGTTCTCACAACACTGAGGACCAGTCATTCGAAATGACTTCTCCATGCATTTTATGCATTGGTAAAAGCACTATGATGAAAAGTGTGATATGTTTTCAGGTATCTCCTATACTAATAGAGCCACATGCTCACCGGTTTGCCACATGATGTAGGCCTATGGACTGAACAAGAAGCCACCAAAAATTTTAACCAGTCATCGTTCTCACAACACTGAGGACCAGTCATTCGAAATGACTTCTCCATGCATTTTATGCATTGGTAAAAGCACTATGATGAAAAGTGTGATATGTTTTCAGGTATCTCCTATACTAATAGAGCCACATGCTCACCGGTTTGCCACATGATGTAGGCCTATGGACTGAACAAGAAAGCACCAAAAATTTTAACCAGTAATCGTTCTCACAACACTGAGGACCAGTCATTCGAAATGACTTCTCCATGCATTTTATGCATTGGTAAAAGCACTATGATGAAAAGTGTGATATGTTTTCAGGTATCTCCTATACTAATAGAGCCACATGCTCACCGGTTTGCCACATGATGTAGGCCTATGGACTGAACAAGAAACCACCAAAAATTTTAACCAGTCATCGTTCTCACAACACTGAGGACCAGTCATTCAAAATGACTTCTCCATGCATTTTATGCATTGGTAAAAGCACTATGATGAAAAGTGTGATATGTTTTCAGGTATCTCCTATACTAATAGAGCCACATGCTCACCGGTTTGCCACATGATGTAGACCTATGGACTGAACAAGAAACCACCAAAAATTTTAACCAGTCATCGTTCTCACAACACTGAGGACCAGTCATTCGAAATGACTTCTCCATGCATTTTATGCATTGGTAAAAGCACTATGATGAAAAGTGTGATATGTTTTCAGGTATCTCCTATACTAATAGAGCCACATGCTCACCGGTTTGCCACATGATGTAGGCCTATGGACTGAACAAGAAACCACCAAAAATTTTAACCAGTCATCGTTCTCACAACACTGAGGACCAGTCATTCGAAATGACTTCTCCATGCATTTTATGCATTGGTAAAAGCACTATGATGAAAAGTGTGATATGTTTTCAGGTATCTCCTATACTAATAGAGCCACATGCTCACCGGTTTGCCACATGATGTAGGCCTATGGACTGAACAAGAAACCACCAAATTTTTAACCAGTCATCGTTCTCACAACACTGAGGACCAGTCATTCGAAATGACTTCTCCATGCATTTTATGCATTGGTAAAAGCACTATGATGAAAAGTGTGATATGTTTTCAGGTATCTCCTATACTAATAGAGCCACATGCTCACCGGTTTGCCACATGATGTAGGCCTATGGACTGAACAAGAAACCACCAAAAATTTTAACCAGTCATCGTTCTCACAACACTGAGGACCAGTCATTCGAAATGACTTCTCCATGCATTTTATGCATTGGTAAAAGCACTATGATGAAAAGTGTGATATGTTTTCAGGTATCTCCTATACTAATAGAGCCACATGCTCACCGGTTTGCCACATGATGTAGGCCTATGGACTGAACAAGAAACCACCAAAAATTTTAACCAGTCATCGTTCTCACAACACTGAGGACCAGTCATTCGAAATGACTTCTCCATGCATTTTATGCATTGGTAAAAGCACTATGATGAAAAGTGTGATATGTTTTCAGGTATCTCCTATACTAATAGAGCCACATGCTCACCGGTTTGCCACATGATGTAGGCCTATGGACTGAACAAGAAACCACCAAAAATTTTAACCAATCATCGTTCTCACAACACTGAGGACCAGTCATTCGAAATGACTTCTCCATGCATTTTATGCATTGGTAAAAGCACTATGATGAAAAGTGTGATATGTTTTCAGGTATCTCCTATACTAATAGAGCCATATGCTCACCGGTTTGCCACATGATGTTGGCCTATGGACTGAACAAGAAACCACCAAAAATTTTAACCAGTCATCGTTCTCACAACACTGAGGACCAGTCATTCGAAATGACTTCTCCATGCATTTTATGCATTGGTAAAAGCACTATGATGAAAAGTGTGATATGTTTTCAGGTATCTCCTATACTAATAGAGCCACATGCTCACCGGTTTGCCACATGATGTAGGCCTATGGACTGAACAAGAAGCCACCAAAAATTTTAACCAGTCATCGTTCTCACAACACTGAGGACCAGTCATTCGAAATGACTTCTCCATGCATTTTATGCATTGGTAAAAGCACTATGATGAAAAGTGTGATATGTTTTCAGGTATCTCCTATACTAATAGAGCCACATGCTCACCGGTTTGCCACATGATGTAGGCCTATGGACTGAACAAGAAACCACCAAAAATTTTAACCAGTCATCGTTCTCACAACACTGAGGACCAGTCATTCGAAATGACTTCTCCATGCATTTTATGCATTGGTAAAAGCACTATGATGAAAAGTGTGATATGTTTTCAGGTATCTCCTATACTAATAGAGCCACATGCTCACCGGTTTGCCACATGATGTAGGCCTATGGACTGAACAAGAAACCACCAAAAATTTTAACCAGTCATCGTTCTCACAACACTGAGGACCAGTCATTCGAAATGACTTCTCCATGCATTTTATGCATTGGTAAAAGCACTATGATGAAAAGTGTGATATGTTTTCAGGTATCTCCTAATACTAATAGAGCCACATGCTCACCGGTTTGCCACATGATGTAGGCCTATGGACTGAACAAGAAGCCACCAAAAATTTTAACCAGTCATCATTCTCACAACACTGAGGACCAGTCATTCGAAATGACTTCTCCATGCATTTTATGCATTGGTAAAAGCACTATGATGAAAAGTGTGATATGTTTTCAGGTATCTCCTATACTAATAGAGCCACATGCTCACCGGTTTGCCACATGATGTAGGCCTATGGACTGAACAAGAAACCACCAAAAATTTTAACCAGTCATCGTTCTCACAACACTGAGGACCAGTCATTCGAAATGACTTCTCCATGCATTTTATGCATTGGTAAAAGCACTATGATGAAAAGTGTGATATGTTTTCAGGTATCTCCTATACTAATAGAGCCACATGCTCACCGGTTTGCCACATGATGTAGGCCTATGGACTGAACAAGAAGCCACCAAAAATTTTAACCAGTCATCGTTCTCACAACACTGAGGACCAGTCATTCGAAATGACTTCTCCATGCATTTTATGCATTGGTAAAAGCACTATGATGAAAAGTGTGATATGTTTTCAGGTATCTCCTATACTAATAGAGCCACATGCTCACCGGTTTGCCACATGATGTAGGCCTATGGACTGAACAAGAAAGCACCAAAAATTTTAACCAGTCATCGTTCTCACAACACTGAGGACCAGTCATTCGAAATGACTTCTCCATGCATTTTATGCATTGGTAAAAGCACTATGATGAAAAGTGTGATATGTTTTCAGGTATCTCCTATACTAATAGAGCCACATGCTCACCGGTTTGCCACATGATGTAGGCCTATGGACTGAACAAGAAACCACCAAAAATTTTAACCAGTCATCGTTCTCACAACACTGAGGACCAGTCATTCAAAATGACTTCTCCATGCATTTTATGCATTGGTAAAAGCACTATGATGAAAAGTGTGATATGTTTTCAGGTATCTCCTATACTAATAGAGCCACATGCTCACCGGTTTGCCACATGATGTAGACCTATGGACTGAACAAGAAACCACCAAAAATTTTAACCAGTCATCGTTCTCACAACACTGAGGACCAGTCATTCGAAATGACTTCTCCATGCATTTTATGCATTGGTAAAAGCACTATGATGAAAAGTGTGATATGTTTTCAGGTATCTCCTATACTAATAGAGCCACATGCTCACCGGTTTGCCACATGATGTAGGCCTATGGACTGAACAAGAAACCACCAAAAATTTTAACCAGTCATCGTTCTCACAACACTGAGGACCAGTCATTCGAAATGACTTCTCCATGCATTTTATGCATTGGTAAAAGCACTATGATGAAAAGTGTGATATGTTTTCAGGTATCTCCTATACTAATAGAGCCACATGCTCACCGGTTTGCCACATGATGTAGGCCTATGGACTGAACAAGAAACCACCAAACATTTTAACCAGTCATCGTTCTCACAACACTGAGGACCAGTCATTCGAAATGATTTCTCCATGCATTTTATGCATTGGTAAAAGCACTATGATGAAAAGTGTGATATGTTTTCAGGTATCTCCTATACTAATAGAGCCACATGCTCACCGGTTTGCCACATGATGTAGACCTATGGACTGAACAAGAAACCACCAAAAATTTTAACCAGTCATCGTTCTCACAACACTGAGGACCAGTCATTCGAAATGACTTCTCCATGCATTTTATGCATTGGTAAAAGCACTATGATGAAAAGTGTGATATGTTTTCAGGTATCTCCTATACTAATAGAGCCACATGCTCACCGGTTTGCCACATGATGTAGGCCTATGGACTGAACAAGAAACCACCAAAAATTTTAACCAGTCATCGTTCTCACAACACTGAGGACCAGTCATTCGAAATGACTTCTCCATGCATTTTATGCATTGGTAAAAGCACTATGATGAAAAGTGTGATATGTTTTCAGGTATCTCCTATACTAATAGAGCCACATGCTCACCGGTTTGCCACATGATGTAGGCCTATGGACTGAACAAGAAACCACCAAACATTTTAACCAGTCATCGTTCTCACAACACTGAGGACCAGTCATTCGAAATGATTTCTCCATGCATTTTATGCATTGGTAAAAGCACTATGATGAAAAGTGTGATATGTTTTCAGGTATCTCCTATACTAATAGAGCCACATGCTCACCGGTTTGCCACATGATGTAGGCCTATGGACTGAACAAGAAACCACCAAAAATTTTAACCAGTCATCGTTCTCACAACACTGAGGACCAGTCATTCGAAATGACTTCTCCATGCATTTTATGCATTGGTAAAAGCACTATGATGAAAAGTGTGATATGTTTTCAGGTATCTCCTATACTAATAGAGCCACATGCTCACCGGTTTGCCACATGATGTAGACCTATGGACTGAACAAGAAACCACCAAAAATTTTAACCAGTCATCATTCTCACAACACTGAGGACCAGTCATTCGAAATGACTTCTCCATGCATTTTATGCATTGGTAAAAGCACTATGATGAAAAGTGTGATATGTTTTCAGGTATCTCCTATACTAATAGAGCCACATGCTCACCGGTTTGCCACATGATGTAGGCCTATGGACTGAACAAGAAACCACCAAAAATTTTAACCAGTCATCGTTCTCACAACACTGAGGACCAGTCATTCGAAATGATTTCTCCATGCATTTTATGCATTGGTAAAAGCACTATGATGAAAAGTGTGATATGTTTTCAGGTATCTCCTATACTAATAGAGCCACATGCTCACCGGTTTGCCACATGATGTAGGCCTATGGACTGAACAAGAAACCACCAAAAATTTTAACCAGTCATCGTTCTCACAACACTGAGGACCAGTCATTCGAAATGACTTCTCCATGCATTTTATGGATTGGTAAAAGCACTATGATGAAAAGTGTGATATGTTTTCAGGTATCTCCTATACTAATAGAGCCACATGCTCACCGATTTGCCACATGATGTAGGCCTATGGACTGAACAAGAAACCACCAAAAATTTTAACCAGTCATCGTTCTCACAACACTGAGGACCAGTCATTCGAAATGACTTCTCCATGCATTTTATGCATTGGTAAAAGCACTATGATGAAAAGTGTGATATGTTTTCAGGTATCTCCTATACTAATAGAGCCACATGCTCACCGGTTTGCCACATGATGTAGGCCTATGGACTGAACAAGAAACCACCAAAAATTTTAACCAGTCATCGTTCTCACAACACTCAGGACCAGTCATTCGAAATGACTTCTCCATGCATTTTATGCATTGGTAAAAGCACTATGATGAAAAGTGTGATATGTTTTCAGGTATCTCCTATACTAATAGAGCCACATGCTCACCGGTTTGCCACATGATGTAGGCCTATGGACTGAACAAGAAACCACCAAAAATTTTAACCAATCATCGTTCTCACAACACTGAGGACCAGTCATTCGAAATGACTTCTCCATGCATTTTATGCATTGGTAAAAGCACTATGATGAAAAGTGTGATATGTTTTCAGGTATCTCCTATACTAATAGAGCCATATGCTCACCGGTTTGCCACATGATGTTGGCCTATGGACTGAACAAGAAACCACCAAAAATTTTAACCAGTCATCGTTCTCACAACACTGAGGACCAGTCATTCGAAATGACTTCTCCATGCATTTTATGCATTGGTAAAAGCACTATGATGAAAAGTGTGATATGTTTTCAGGTATCTCCTATACTAATAGAGCCACATGCTCACCGGTTTGCCACATGATGTAGGCCTATGGACTGAACAAGAAACCACCAAACATTTTAACCAGTCATCGTTCTCACAACACTGAGGACCAGTCATTCGAAATGATTTCTCCATGCATTTTATGCATTGGTAAAAGCACTATGATGAAAAGTGTGATATGTTTTCAGGTATCTCCTATACTAATAGAGCCACATGCTCACCGGTTTGCCACATGATGTAGGCCTATGGACTGAACAAGAAACCACCAAAAATTTTAACCAGTCATCGTTCTCACAACACTGAGGACCAGTCATTCGAAATGACTTCTCCATGCATTTTATGCATTGGTAAAAGCACTATGATGAAAAGTGTGATATGTTTTCAGGTATCTCCTATACTAATAGAGCCACATGCTCACCGGTTTGCCACATGATGTAGGCCTATGGACTGAACAAGAAACCACCAAAAATTTTAACCAGTCATCGTTCTCACAACACTGAGGACCAGTCATTCGAAATGACTTCTCCATGCATTTTATGCATTGGTAAAAGCACTATGATGAAAAGTGTGATATGTTTTCAGGTATCTCCTATACTAATAGAGCCACATGCTCACCGGTTTGCCACATGATGTAGGCCTATGGACTGAACAAGAAGCCACCAAAAATTTTAACCAGTCATCGTTCTCACAACACTGAGGACCAGTCATTCGAAATGACTTCTCCATGCATTTTATGCATTGGTAAAAGCACTATGATGAAAAGTGTGATATGTTTTCAGGTATCTCCTATACTAATAGAGCCACATGCTCACCGGTTTGCCACATGATGTAGGCCTATGGACTGAACAAGAAAGCACCAAAAATTTTAACCAGTAATCGTTCTCACAACACTGAGGACCAGTCATTCGAAATGACTTCTCCATGCATTTTATGCATTGGTAAAAGCACTATGATGAAAAGTGTGATATGTTTTCAGGTATCTCCTATACTAATAGAGCCACATGCTCACCGGTTTGCCACATGATGTAGGCCTATGGACTGAACAAGAAACCACCAAAAATTTTAACCAGTCATCGTTCTCACAACACTGAGGACCAGTCATTCAAAATGACTTCTCCATGCATTTTATGCATTGGTAAAAGCACTATGATGAAAAGTGTGATATGTTTTCAGGTATCTCCTATACTAATAGAGCCACATGCTCACCGGTTTGCCACATGATGTAGACCTATGGACTGAACAAGAAACCACCAAAAATTTTAACCAGTCATCGTTCTCACAACACTGAGGACCAGTCATTCGAAATGACTTCTCCATGCATTTTATGCATTGGTAAAAGCACTATGATGAAAAGTGTGATATGTTTTCAGGTATCTCCTATACTAATAGAGCCACATGCTCACCGGTTTGCCACATGATGTAGGCCTATGGACTGAACAAGAAACCACCAAAAATTTTAACCAGTCATCGTTCTCACAACACTGAGGACCAGTCATTCGAAATGACTTCTCCATGCATTTTATGCATTGGTAAAAGCACTATGATGAAAAGTGTGATATGTTTTCAGGTATCTCCTATACTAATAGAGCCACATGCTCACCGGTTTGCCACATGATGTAGGCCTATGGACTGAACAAGAAACCACCAAATTTTTAACCAGTCATCGTTCTCACAACACTGAGGACCAGTCATTCGAAATGACTTCTCCATGCATTTTATGCATTGGTAAAAGCACTATGATGAAAAGTGTGATATGTTTTCAGGTATCTCCTATACTAATAGAGCCACATGCTCACCGGTTTGCCACATGATGTAGGCCTATGGACTGAACAAGAAACCACCAAAAATTTTAACCAGTCATCGTTCTCACAACACTGAGGACCAGTCATTCGAAATGACTTCTCCATGCATTTTATGCATTGGTAAAAGCACTATGATGAAAAGTGTGATATGTTTTCAGGTATCTCCTATACTAATAGAGCCACATGCTCACCGGTTTGCCACATGATGTAGGCCTATGGACTGAACAAGAAACCACCAAAAATTTTAACCAGTCATCGTTCTCACAACACTGAGGACCAGTCATTCGAAATGACTTCTCCATGCATTTTATGCATTGGTAAAAGCACTATGATGAAAAGTGTGATATGTTTTCAGGTATCTCCTATACTAATAGAGCCACATGCTCACCGGTTTGCCACATGATGTAGGCCTATGGACTGAACAAGAAACCACCAAAAATTTTAACCAATCATCGTTCTCACAACACTGAGGACCAGTCATTCGAAATGACTTCTCCATGCATTTTATGCATTGGTAAAAGCACTATGATGAAAAGTGTGATATGTTTTCAGGTATCTCCTATACTAATAGAGCCATATGCTCACCGGTTTGCCACATGATGTTGGCCTATGGACTGAACAAGAAACCACCAAAAATTTTAACCAGTCATCGTTCTCACAACACTGAGGACCAGTCATTCGAAATGACTTCTCCATGCATTTTATGCATTGGTAAAAGCACTATGATGAAAAGTGTGATATGTTTTCAGGTATCTCCTATACTAATAGAGCCACATGCTCACCGGTTTGCCACATGATGTAGGCCTATGGACTGAACAAGAAGCCACCAAAAATTTTAACCAGTCATCGTTCTCACAACACTGAGGACCAGTCATTCGAAATGACTTCTCCATGCATTTTATGCATTGGTAAAAGCACTATGATGAAAAGTGTGATATGTTTTCAGGTATCTCCTATACTAATAGAGCCACATGCTCACCGGTTTGCCACATGATGTAGGCCTATGGACTGAACAAGAAACCACCAAAAATTTTAACCAGTCATCGTTCTCACAACACTGAGGACCAGTCATTCGAAATGACTTCTCCATGCATTTTATGCATTGGTAAAAGCACTATGATGAAAAGTGTGATATGTTTTCAGGTATCTCCTATACTAATAGAGCCACATGCTCACCGGTTTGCCACATGATGTAGGCCTATGGACTGAACAAGAAACCACCAAAAATTTTAACCAGTCATCGTTCTCACAACACTGAGGACCAGTCATTCGAAATGACTTCTCCATGCATTTTATGCATTGGTAAAAGCACTATGATGAAAAGTGTGATATGTTTTCAGGTATCTCCTAATACTAATAGAGCCACATGCTCACCGGTTTGCCACATGATGTAGGCCTATGGACTGAACAAGAAGCCACCAAAAATTTTAACCAGTCATCATTCTCACAACACTGAGGACCAGTCATTCGAAATGACTTCTCCATGCATTTTATGCATTGGTAAAAGCACTATGATGAAAAGTGTGATATGTTTTCAGGTATCTCCTATACTAATAGAGCCACATGCTCACCGGTTTGCCACATGATGTAGGCCTATGGACTGAACAAGAAACCACCAAAAATTTTAACCAGTCATCGTTCTCACAACACTGAGGACCAGTCATTCGAAATGACTTCTCCATGCATTTTATGCATTGGTAAAAGCACTATGATGAAAAGTGTGATATGTTTTCAGGTATCTCCTATACTAATAGAGCCACATGCTCACCGGTTTGCCACATGATGTAGGCCTATGGACTGAACAAGAAGCCACCAAAAATTTTAACCAGTCATCGTTCTCACAACACTGAGGACCAGTCATTCGAAATGACTTCTCCATGCATTTTATGCATTGGTAAAAGCACTATGATGAAAAGTGTGATATGTTTTCAGGTATCTCCTATACTAATAGAGCCACATGCTCACCGGTTTGCCACATGATGTAGGCCTATGGACTGAACAAGAAAGCACCAAAAATTTTAACCAGTCATCGTTCTCACAACACTGAGGACCAGTCATTCGAAATGACTTCTCCATGCATTTTATGCATTGGTAAAAGCACTATGATGAAAAGTGTGATATGTTTTCAGGTATCTCCTATACTAATAGAGCCACATGCTCACCGGTTTGCCACATGATGTAGGCCTATGGACTGAACAAGAAACCACCAAAAATTTTAACCAGTCATCGTTCTCACAACACTGAGGACCAGTCATTCAAAATGACTTCTCCATGCATTTTATGCATTGGTAAAAGCACTATGATGAAAAGTGTGATATGTTTTCAGGTATCTCCTATACTAATAGAGCCACATGCTCACCGGTTTGCCACATGATGTAGACCTATGGACTGAACAAGAAACCACCAAAAATTTTAACCAGTCATCGTTCTCACAACACTGAGGACCAGTCATTCGAAATGACTTCTCCATGCATTTTATGCATTGGTAAAAGCACTATGATGAAAAGTGTGATATGTTTTCAGGTATCTCCTATACTAATAGAGCCACATGCTCACCGGTTTGCCACATGATGTAGGCCTATGGACTGAACAAGAAACCACCAAAAATTTTAACCAGTCATCGTTCTCACAACACTGAGGACCAGTCATTCGAAATGACTTCTCCATGCATTTTATGCATTGGTAAAAGCACTATGATGAAAAGTGTGATATGTTTTCAGGTATCTCCTATACTAATAGAGCCACATGCTCACCGGTTTGCCACATGATGTAGGCCTATGGACTGAACAAGAAACCACCAAACATTTTAACCAGTCATCGTTCTCACAACACTGAGGACCAGTCATTCGAAATGATTTCTCCATGCATTTTATGCATTGGTAAAAGCACTATGATGAAAAGTGTGATATGTTTTCAGGTATCTCCTATACTAATAGAGCCACATGCTCACCGGTTTGCCACATGATGTAGACCTATGGACTGAACAAGAAACCACCAAAAATTTTAACCAGTCATCGTTCTCACAACACTGAGGACCAGTCATTCGAAATGACTTCTCCATGCATTTTATGCATTGGTAAAAGCACTATGATGAAAAGTGTGATATGTTTTCAGGTATCTCCTATACTAATAGAGCCACATGCTCACCGGTTTGCCACATGATGTAGGCCTATGGACTGAACAAGAAACCACCAAAAATTTTAACCAGTCATCGTTCTCACAACACTGAGGACCAGTCATTCGAAATGACTTCTCCATGCATTTTATGCATTGGTAAAAGCACTATGATGAAAAGTGTGATATGTTTTCAGGTATCTCCTATACTAATAGAGCCACATGCTCACCGGTTTGCCACATGATGTAGGCCTATGGACTGAACAAGAAACCACCAAACATTTTAACCAGTCATCGTTCTCACAACACTGAGGACCAGTCATTCGAAATGATTTCTCCATGCATTTTATGCATTGGTAAAAGCACTATGATGAAAAGTGTGATATGTTTTCAGGTATCTCCTATACTAATAGAGCCACATGCTCACCGGTTTGCCACATGATGTAGGCCTATGGACTGAACAAGAAACCACCAAAAATTTTAACCAGTCATCGTTCTCACAACACTGAGGACCAGTCATTCGAAATGACTTCTCCATGCATTTTATGCATTGGTAAAAGCACTATGATGAAAAGTGTGATATGTTTTCAGGTATCTCCTATACTAATAGAGCCACATGCTCACCGGTTTGCCACATGATGTAGACCTATGGACTGAACAAGAAACCACCAAAAATTTTAACCAGTCATCATTCTCACAACACTGAGGACCAGTCATTCGAAATGACTTCTCCATGCATTTTATGCATTGGTAAAAGCACTATGATGAAAAGTGTGATATGTTTTCAGGTATCTCCTATACTAATAGAGCCACATGCTCACCGGTTTGCCACATGATGTAGGCCTATGGACTGAACAAGAAACCACCAAAAATTTTAACCAGTCATCGTTCTCACAACACTGAGGACCAGTCATTCGAAATGATTTCTCCATGCATTTTATGCATTGGTAAAAGCACTATGATGAAAAGTGTGATATGTTTTCAGGTATCTCCTATACTAATAGAGCCACATGCTCACCGGTTTGCCACATGATGTAGGCCTATGGACTGAACAAGAAACCACCAAAAATTTTAACCAGTCATCGTTCTCACAACACTGAGGACCAGTCATTCGAAATGACTTCTCCATGCATTTTATGGATTGGTAAAAGCACTATGATGAAAAGTGTGATATGTTTTCAGGTATCTCCTATACTAATAGAGCCACATGCTCACCGATTTGCCACATGATGTAGGCCTATGGACTGAACAAGAAACCACCAAAAATTTTAACCAGTCATCGTTCTCACAACACTGAGGACCAGTCATTCGAAATGACTTCTCCATGCATTTTATGCATTGGTAAAAGCACTATGATGAAAAGTGTGATATGTTTTCAGGTATCTCCTATACTAATAGAGCCACATGCTCACCGGTTTGCCACATGATGTAGGCCTATGGACTGAACAAGAAACCACCAAAAATTTTAACCAGTCATCGTTCTCACAACACTCAGGACCAGTCATTCGAAATGACTTCTCCATGCATTTTATGCATTGGTAAAAGCACTATGATGAAAAGTGTGATATGTTTTCAGGTATCTCCTATACTAATAGAGCCACATGCTCACCGGTTTGCCACATGATGTAGGCCTATGGACTGAACAAGAAACCACCAAAAATTTTAACCAATCATCGTTCTCACAACACTGAGGACCAGTCATTCGAAATGACTTCTCCATGCATTTTATGCATTGGTAAAAGCACTATGATGAAAAGTGTGATATGTTTTCAGGTATCTCCTATACTAATAGAGCCATATGCTCACCGGTTTGCCACATGATGTTGGCCTATGGACTGAACAAGAAACCACCAAAAATTTTAACCAGTCATCGTTCTCACAACACTGAGGACCAGTCATTCGAAATGACTTCTCCATGCATTTTATGCATTGGTAAAAGCACTATGATGAAAAGTGTGATATGTTTTCAGGTATCTCCTATACTAATAGAGCCACATGCTCACCGGTTTGCCACATGATGTAGGCCTATGGACTGAACAAGAAGCCACCAAAAATTTTAACCAGTCATCGTTCTCACAACACTGAGGACCAGTCATTCGAAATGACTTCTCCATGCATTTTATGCATTGGTAAAAGCACTATGATGAAAAGTGTGATATGTTTTCAGGTATCTCCTATACTAATAGAGCCACATGCTCACCGGTTTGCCACATGATGTAGGCCTATGGACTGAACAAGAAACCACCAAAAATTTTAACCAGTCATCGTTCTCACAACACTGAGGACCAGTCATTCGAAATGACTTCTCCATGCATTTTATGCATTGGTAAAAGCACTATGATGAAAAGTGTGATATGTTTTCAGGTATCTCCTATACTAATAGAGCCACATGCTCACCGGTTTGCCACATGATGTAGGCCTATGGACTGAACAAGAAACCACCAAAAATTTTAACCAGTCATCGTTCTCACAACACTGAGGACCAGTCATTCGAAATGACTTCTCCATGCATTTTATGCATTGGTAAAAGCACTATGATGAAAAGTGTGATATGTTTTCAGGTATCTCCTAATACTAATAGAGCCACATGCTCACCGGTTTGCCACATGATGTAGGCCTATGGACTGAACAAGAAGCCACCAAAAATTTTAACCAGTCATCATTCTCACAACACTGAGGACCAGTCATTCGAAATGACTTCTCCATGCATTTTATGCATTGGTAAAAGCACTATGATGAAAAGTGTGATATGTTTTCAGGTATCTCCTATACTAATAGAGCCACATGCTCACCGGTTTGCCACATGATGTAGGCCTATGGACTGAACAAGAAACCACCAAAAATTTTAACCAGTCATCGTTCTCACAACACTGAGGACCAGTCATTCGAAATGACTTCTCCATGCATTTTATGCATTGGTAAAAGCACTATGATGAAAAGTGTGATATGTTTTCAGGTATCTCCTATACTAATAGAGCCACATGCTCACCGGTTTGCCACATGATGTAGGCCTATGGACTGAACAAGAAGCCACCAAAAATTTTAACCAGTCATCGTTCTCACAACACTGAGGACCAGTCATTCGAAATGACTTCTCCATGCATTTTATGCATTGGTAAAAGCACTATGATGAAAAGTGTGATATGTTTTCAGGTATCTCCTATACTAATAGAGCCACATGCTCACCGGTTTGCCACATGATGTAGGCCTATGGACTGAACAAGAAAGCACCAAAAATTTTAACCAGTCATCGTTCTCACAACACTGAGGACCAGTCATTCGAAATGACTTCTCCATGCATTTTATGCATTGGTAAAAGCACTATGATGAAAAGTGTGATATGTTTTCAGGTATCTCCTATACTAATAGAGCCACATGCTCACCGGTTTGCCACATGATGTAGGCCTATGGACTGAACAAGAAACCACCAAAAATTTTAACCAGTCATCGTTCTCACAACACTGAGGACCAGTCATTCAAAATGACTTCTCCATGCATTTTATGCATTGGTAAAAGCACTATGATGAAAAGTGTGATATGTTTTCAGGTATCTCCTATACTAATAGAGCCACATGCTCACCGGTTTGCCACATGATGTAGACCTATGGACTGAACAAGAAACCACCAAAAATTTTAACCAGTCATTGTTCTCACAACACTGAGGACCAGTCATTCGAAATGACTTCTCCATGCATTTTATGCATTGGTAAAAGCACTATGATGAAAAGTGTGATATGTTTTCAGGTATCTCCTATACTAATAGAGCCACATGCTCACCGGTTTGCCACATGATGTAGGCCTATGGACTGAACAAGAAACCACCAAAAATTTTAACCAGTCATCGTTCTCACAACACTGAGGACCAGTCATTCGAAATGACTTCTCCATGCATTTTATGCATTGGTAAAAGCACTATGATGAAAAGTGTGATATGTTTTCAGGTATCTCCTATACTAATAGAGCCACATGCTCACCGGTTTGCCACATGATGTAGGCCTATGGACTGAACAAGAAACCACCAAACATTTTAACCAGTCATCGTTCTCACAACACTGAGGACCAGTCATTCGAAATGATTTCTCCATGCATTTTATGCATTGGTAAAAGCACTATGATGAAAAGTGTGATATGTTTTCAGGTATCTCCTATACTAATAGAGCCACATGCTCACCGGTTTGCCACATGATGTAGGCCTATGGACTGAACAAGAAACCACCAAAAATTTTAACCAGTCATCGTTCTCACAACACTGAGGACCAGTCATTCGAAATGACTTCTCCATGCATTTTATGCATTGGTAAAAGCACTATGATGAAAAGTGTGATATGTTTTCAGGTATCTCCTATACTAATAGAGCCACATGCTCACCGGTTTGCCACATGATGTAGACCTATGGACTGAACAAGAAACCACCAAAAATTTTAACCAGTCATCGTTCTCACAACACTGAGGACCAGTCATTCGAAATGACTTCTCCATGCATTTTATGCATTGGTAAAAGCACTATGATGAAAAGTGTGATATGTTTTCAGGTATCTCCTATACTAATAGAGCCACATGCTCACCGGTTTGCCACATGATGTAGGCCTATGGACTGAACAAGAAACCACCAAAAATTTTAACCAGTCATCGTTCTCACAACACTGAGGACCAGTCATTCGAAATGACTTCTCCATGCATTTTATGCATTGGTAAAAGCACTATGATGAAAAGTGTGATATGTTTTCAGGTATCTCCTATACTAATAGAGCCACATGCTCACCGGTTTGCCACATGATGTAGGCCTATGGACTGAACAAGAAACCACCAAAAATTTTAACCAGTCATCGTTCTCACAACACTGAGGACCAGTCATTCGAAATGACTTCTCCATGCATTTTATGCATTTGTAAAAGCACTATGATGAAAAGTGTGATATGTTTTCAGGTATCTCCTATACTAATAGAGCCACATGCTCACCGATTTGCCACATGATGTAGGCCTATGGACTGAACAAGAAACCACCAAAAATTTTAACCAGTCATCGTTCTCACAACACTGAGGACCAGTCATTCGAAATGACTTCTCTATGCATTTTATGCATTGGTAAAAGCACTATGATGAAAAGTGTGATATGTTTTCAGGTATCTCCTATACTAATAGAGCCACATGCTCACCGGTTTGCCACATGATGTAGGCCTATGGACTGAACAAGAAACCACAAAAATTTTAACCAGTCATCGTTCTCACAACACTGAGGACCAGTCATTCGAAATGACTTCTCCATGCATTTTATGCATTGGTAAAAGCACTATGATGAAAAGTGTGATATGTTTTCAGGTATCTCCTATACTAATAGAGCCACATGCTCACCGGTTTGCCACATGATGTAGGCCTATGGACTGAACAAGAAACCACCAAAAATTTTAACCAGTCATCGTTCTCACAACACTGAGGACCAGTCATTCGAAATGACTTCTCCATGCATTTTATGCATTGGTAAAAGCACTATGATGAAAAGTGTGATATGTTTTCAGGTATCTCCTATACTAATAGAGCCACATGCTCACCGGTTTGCCACATGATGTAGGCCTATGGACTGAACAAGAAACCACCAAAAATTTTAACCAGTCATCGTTCTCACAACACTGAGGACCAGTCATTCGAAATGACTTCTCCATGCATTTTATGCATTGGTAAAAGCACTATGATGAAAAGTGTGATATGTTTTCAGGTATCTCCTATACTAATAGAGCCACATGCTCACCGGTTTGCCACATGATGTAGGCCCATGGACTGAACAAGAAACCACCAAAAATTTTAACCAGTCATCGTTCTCACAACACTGAGGACCAGTCATTCGAAATGACTTCTCCATGCATTTTATGCATTGGTAAAAGCACTATGATAAAAAGTGTGATATGTTTTCAGGTATCTCCTATACTAATAGAGCCACATGCTCACCGGTTTGCCACATGATGTAGGCCTATGGACTGAACAAGAAACCACCAAAAATTTTAACCAGTCATCGTTCTCACAACACTGAGGACCAGTCATTCGAAATGACTTCTCCATGCATTTTATGCATTGGTAAAAGCACTATGATGAAAAGTGTGATATGTTTTCAGGTATCTCCTATACTAATAGAGCCACATGCTCACCGGTTTGCCACATGATGTAGGCCTATGGACTGAACAAGAAACCACCAAAAATTTTAACCAGTCATCGTTCTCACAACACTGAGGACCAGTCATTCGAAATGACTTCTCTATGCATTTTATGCATTGGTAAAAGCACTATGATGAAAAGTGTGATATGTTTTCAGGTATCTCCTATACTAATAGAGCCACATGCTCACCGGTTTGCCACATGATGTAGGCCTATGGACTGAACAAGAAACCACCAAAAATTTTAACCAGTCATCGTTCTCACAACACTGAGGACCAGTCATTCGAAATGACTTCTCCATGCATTTTATGCATTGGTAAAAGCACTATGATGAAAAGTGTGATATGTTTTCAGGTATCTCCTATACTAATAGAGCCACATGCTCACCGGTTTGCCACATGATGTAGGCCTATGGACTGAACAAGAAACCACCAAAAATTTTAACCAGTCATCGTTCTCACAACACTGAGGACCAGTCATTCGAAATGACTTCTCCATGCATTTTATGCATTGGTAAAAGCACTATGATGAAAAGTGTGATATGTTTTCAGGTATCTCCTATACTAATAGAGCCACATGCTCACCGGTTTGCCACATGATGTAGGCCTATGGACTGAACAAGAAACCACCAAAAATTTTAACCAGTCATCGTTCTCACAACACTGAGGAACAGTCATTCGAAATGACTTCTCCATGCATTTTATGCATTGGTAAAAGCACTATGATGAAAAGTGTGATATGTTTTCAGGTATCTCCTATACTAATAGAGCCACATGCTCACCGGTTTGCCACATGATGTAGGCCTATGGACTGAACAAGAAACCACCAAAAATTTTAACCAGTCATCGTTCTCACAACACTGAGGACCAGTCATTCGAAATGACTTCTCCATGCATTTTATGCATTGGTAAAAGCACTATGATGAAAAGTGTGATATGTTTTCAGGTATCTCCTATACTAATAGAGCCACATGCTCACCGGTTTGCCACATGATGTAGGCCCATGGACTGAACAAGAAACCACCAAAAATTTTAACCAGTCATCGTTCTCACAACACTGAGGACCAGTCATTCGAAATGACTTCTCCATGCATTTTATGCATTGGTAAAAGCAGTATGATGAAAAGTGTGATATGTTTTCAGGTATCTCCTATACTAATAGAGCCACATGCTCACCGGTTTGCCACATGATGTAGGCCTATGGACTGAACAAGAAACCACCAAAAATTTTAACCAGTCATCGTTCTCACAACACTGAGGACCAGTCATTCGAAATGACTTCTCCATGCATTTTATGCATTGGTAAAAGCACTATGATGAAAAGTGTGATATGTTTTCAGGTATCTCCTATACTAATAGAGCCACATGCTCACCGGTTTGCCACATGATGTAGGCCTATGGACTGAACAAGAAACCACCAAAAATTTTAACCAGTCATCGTTCTCACAACACTGAGGACCAGTCATTCGAAATGACTTCTCCATGCATTTTATGCATTGGTAAAAGCACTATGATGAAAAGTGTGATATGTTTTCAGGTATCTCCTATACTAATAGAGCCACATGCTCACCGGTTTGCCACATGATGTAGGCCTATGGACTGAACAAGAAGCCACCAAAAATTTTAACCAGTCATCGTTCTCACAACACTGAGGACCAGTCATTCGAAATGACTTCTCCATGCATTTTATGCATTGGTAAAAGCACTATGATGAAAAGTGTGATATGTTTTCAGGTATCTCCTATACTAATAGAGCCACATGCTCACCGGTTTGCCACATGATGTAGGCCTATGGACTGAACAAGAAACCACCAAAAATTTTAACCAGTCATCGTTCTCACAACACTGAGGACCAGTCATTCGAAATGACTTCTCCATGCATTTTATGCATTGGTAAAAGCACTATGATGAAAAGTGTGATATGTTTTCAGGTATCTCCTATACTAATAGAGCCACATGCTCACCGGTTTGCCACATGATGTAGGCCTATGGACTGAACAAGAAACCACCAAAAATTTTAACCAGTCATCGTTCTCACAACACTGAGGACCAGTCATTCGAAATGACTTCTCCATGCATTTTATGCATTGGTAAAAGCACTATGATGAAAAGTGTGATATGTTTTCAGGTATCTCCTATACTAATAGAGCCACATGCTCACCGGTTTGCCACATGATGTAGGCCTATGGACTGAACAAGAAACCACCAAAAATTTTAACCAGTCATCGTTCTCACAACACTGAGGACCAGTCATTCGAAATGACTTCTCCATGCATTTTATGCATTGGTAAAAGCACTATGATGAAAAGTGTGATATGTTTTCAGGTATCTCCTATACTAATAGAGCCACATGCTCACCGGTTTGCCACATGATGTAGGCCTATGGACTGAACAAGAAACCACCAAAAATTTTAACCAGTCATCGTTCTCACAATACTGAGGACCAGTCATTCGAAATGACTTCTCCATGCATTTTATGCATTGGTAAAAGCACTATGATGAAAAGTGTGATATGTTTTCAGGTATCTCCTATACTAATAGAGCCACATGCTCACCGGTTTGCCACATGATGTAGGCCCATGGACTGAACAAGAAACCACCAAAAATTTTAACCAGTCATCGTTCTCACAACACTGAGGACCAGTCATTCGAAATGACTTCTCCATGCATTTTATGCATTGGTAAAAGCACTATGATAAAAAGTGTGATATGTTTTCAGGTATCTCCTATACTAATAGAGCCACATGCTCACCGGTTTGCCACATGATGTAGGCCTATGGACTGAACAAGAAACCACCAAAAATTTTAACCAGTCATCGTTCTCACAACACTGAGGACCAGTCATTCGAAATGACTTCTCCATGCATTTTATGCATTGGTAAAAGCACTATGATGAAAAGTGTGATATGTTTTCAGGTATCTCCTATACTAATAGAGCCACATGCTCACCGGTTTGCCACATGATGTAGGCCTATGGACTGAACAAGAAACCACCAAAAATTTTAACCAGTCATCGTTCTCACAACACTGAGGACCAGTCATTCGAAATGACTTCTCTATGCATTTTATGCATTGGTAAAAGCACTATGATGAAAAGTGTGATATGTTTTCAGGTATCTCCTATACTAATAGAGCCACATGCTCACCGGTTTGCCACATGATGTAGGCCTATGGACTGAACAAGAAACCACCAAAAATTTTAACCAGTCATCGTTCTCACAACACTGAGGACCAGTCATTCGAAATGACTTCTCCATGCATTTTATGCATTGGTAAAAGCACTATGATGAAAAGTGTGATATGTTTTCAGGTATCTCCTATACTAATAGAGCCACATGCTCACCGGTTTGCCACATGATGTAGGCCTATGGACTGAACAAGAAACCACCAAAAATTTTAACCAGTCATCGTTCTCACAACACTGAGGACCAGTCATTCGAAATGACTTCTCCATGCATTTTATGCATTGGTAAAAGCACTATGATGAAAAGTGTGATATGTTTTCAGGTATCTCCTATACTAATAGAGCCACATGCTCACCGGTTTGCCACATGATGTAGGCCTATGGACTGAACAAGAAACCACCAAAAATTTTAACCAGTCATCGTTCTCACAACACTGAGGAACAGTCATTCGAAATGACTTCTCCATGCATTTTATGCATTGGTAAAAGCACTATGATGAAAAGTGTGATATGTTTTCAGGTATCTCCTATACTAATAGAGCCACATGCTCACCGGTTTGCCACATGATGTAGGCCTATGGACTGAACAAGAAACCACCAAAAATTTTAACCAGTCATCGTTCTCACAACACTGAGGACCAGTCATTCGAAATGACTTCTCCATGCATTTTATGCATTGGTAAAAGCACTATGATGAAAAGTGTGATATGTTTTCAGGTATCTCCTATACTAATAGAGCCACATGCTCACCGGTTTGCCACATGATGTAGGCCCATGGACTGAACAAGAAACCACCAAAAATTTTAACCAGTCATCGTTCTCACAACACTGAGGACCAGTCATTCGAAATGACTTCTCCATGCATTTTATGCATTGGTAAAAGCAGTATGATGAAAAGTGTGATATGTTTTCAGGTATCTCCTATACTAATAGAGCCACATGCTCACCGGTTTGCCACATGATGTAGGCCTATGGACTGAACAAGAAACCACCAAAAATTTTAACCAGTCATCGTTCTCACAACACTGAGGACCAGTCATTCGAAATGACTTCTCCATGCATTTTATGCATTGGTAAAAGCACTATGATGAAAAGTGTGATATGTTTTCAGGTATCTCCTATACTAATAGAGCCACATGCTCACCGGTTTGCCACATGATGTAGGCCTATGGACTGAACAAGAAACCACCAAAAATTTTAACCAGTCATCGTTCTCACAACACTGAGGACCAGTCATTCGAAATGACTTCTCCATGCATTTTATGCATTGGTAAAAGCACTATGATGAAAAGTGTGATATGTTTTCAGGTATCTCCTATACTAATAGAGCCACATGCTCACCGGTTTGCCACATGATGTAGGCCTATGGACTGAACAAGAAGCCACCAAAAATTTTAACCAGTCATCGTTCTCACAACACTGAGGACCAGTCATTCGAAATGACTTCTCCATGCATTTTATGCATTGGTAAAAGCACTATGATGAAAAGTGTGATATGTTTTCAGGTATCTCCTATACTAATAGAGCCACATGCTCACCGGTTTGCCACATGATGTAGGCCTATGGACTGAACAAGAAACCACCAAAAATTTTAACCAGTCATCGTTCTCACAACACTGAGGACCAGTCATTCGAAATGACTTCTCCATGCATTTTATGCATTGGTAAAAGCACTATGATGAAAAGTGTGATATGTTTTCAGGTATCTCCTATACTAATAGAGCCACATGCTCACCGGTTTGCCACATGATGTAGGCCTATGGACTGAACAAGAAACCACCAAAAATTTTAACCAGTCATCGTTCTCACAACACTGAGGACCAGTCATTCGAAATGACTTCTCCATGCATTTTATGCATTGGTAAAAGCACTATGATGAAAAGTGTGATATGTTTTCAGGTATCTCCTATACTAATAGAGCCACATGCTCACCGGTTTGCCACATGATGTAGGCCTATGACTGAACAAGAAACCACCAAAAATTTTAACCAGTCATCGTTCTCACAACACTGAGGACCAGACATTCGAAATGACTTCTCCATGCATTTTATGCATTGGTAAAAGCACTATGATGAAAAGTGTGATATGTTTTCAGGTATCTCCTATACTGATAGAGCCACATGCTCACCGGTTTGCCACATGATGTAGGCCTATGGACTGAACAAGAAACCACCAAAAATTTTAACCAGTCATCGTTCTCACAACACTGAGGACCAGTCATTCGAAATGACTTCTCCATGCATTTTATGCATTGGTAAAAGCACTATGATGAAAAGTGTGATATGTTTTCAGGTATCTCCTATACTAATAGAGCCACATGCTCACCGGTTTGCCACATGATGTAGGCCTATGGACTGAACAAGAAACCACCAAAAATTTTAACCAGTCATCGTTCTCACAACACTGAGGACCAGTCATTCGAAATGACTTCTCCATGCATTTTATGCATTGGTAAAAGCACTATGATGAAAAGTGTGATATGTTTTCAGGTATCTCCTATACTAATAGAGCCACATGCTCACCGGTTTGCCACATGATGTAGGCCTATGGACTGAACAAGAAACCACCAAAAATTTTAACCAGTCATCGTTCTCACAACACTGAGGACCAGTCATTCGAAATGACTTCTCCATGCATTTTATGCATTGGTAAAAGCACTATGATGAAAAGTGTGATATGTTTTCAGGTATCTCCTATACTAATAGAGCCACATGCTCACCGGTTTGCCACATGATGTAGGCCTATGGACTGAACAAGAAACCACCAAAAATTTTAACCAGTCATCGTTCTCACAACACTGAGGACCAGTCATTCGAAATGACTTCTCCATGCATTTTATGCATTGGTAAAAGCACTATGATGAAAAGTGTGATATGTTTTCAGGTATCTCCTATACTAAGAGAGCCACATGCTCACCGGTTTGCCCCATGATGTAGGCCTATGGACTGAACAAGAAACCACCAAAAATTTTAACCAGTCATCGTTCTCACAACACTGAGGACCAGTCATTCGAAATGACTTCTCCATGCATTTCATGCATTGGTAAAAGCACTATGATGAAAAGTGTGATATGTTTTCAGGTATCTCCTATACTAATAGAGCCACATGCTCACCGGTTTGCCCCATGATGTAGGCCTATGGACTGAACAAGAAACCACCAAAAATTTTAACCAGTCATCGTTCTCACAACACTGAGGACCAGTCATTCGAAATGACTTCTCCATTCATTTTATGCATTGGTAAAAGCACTATGATGAAAAGTGTGATATGTTTTCAGGTATCTCCTATACTAATAGAGCCACATGCTCACCGGTTTGCCACATGATGTAGGCCTATGGACTGAACAAGAAACCACCAAAAATTTTAACCAGTCATCGTTCTCACAACACTGAGGACCAGTCATTCGAAATGACTTCTCCATGCATTTTATGCATTGGTAAAAGCACTATGATGAAAAGTGTGATATGTTTTCAGGTATCTCCTATACTAATAGAGCCACATGCTCACCGGTTTGCCACATGATGTAGGCCTATGGACTGAACAAGAAACCACCAAAAATTTTAACCAGTCATCGTTCTCACAACACTGAGGACCAGTCATTCGAAATGACTTCTCCATGCATTTTATGCATTGGTAAAAGCACTATGATGAAAAGTGTGATATGTTTTCAGGTATCTCCTATACTAATAGAGCCACATGCTCACCGGTTTGCCACATGATGTAGGCCTATGGACTGAACAAGAAACCACCAAAAATTTTAACCAGTCATCGTTCTCACAACACTGAGGACCAGTCATTCGAAATGACTTCTCCATGCATTTTATGCATTGGTAAAAGCACTATGATGAAAAGTGTGATATGTTTTCAGGTATCTCCTATACTAATAGAGCCACATGCTCACCGGTTTGCCACATGATGTAGGCCTATGGACTGAACAAGAAACCACCAAAAATTTTAACCAGTCATCGTTCTCACAACACTGAGGACCAGTCATTCGAAATGACTTCTCCATGCATTTTATGCATTGGTAAAAGCACTATGATGAAAAGTGTGATATGTTTTCAGGTATCTCCTATACTAATAGAGCCACATGCTCACCGGTTTGCCACATGATGTAGGCCTATGGACTGAACAAGAAACCACCAAAAATTTTAACCAGTCATCATTCTCACAACACTGAGGACCAGTCATTCGAAATTACTTCTCCATGCATTTTATGCATTGGTAAAAGCACTATGATGAAAAGTGTGATATGTTTTCAGGTATCTCCTATACTAATAGAGCCACATGCTCACCGGTTTGCCACATGATGTAGGCCTATGGACTGAACAAGAAACCACCAAAAATTTTAACCAGTCATCGTTCTCACAACACTGAGGACCAGTCATTCGAAATGACTTCTCCATGCATTTTATGCATTGGTAAAAGCACTATGATGAAAAGTGTGATATGTTTTCAGGTATCTCCTATACTAATAGAGCCACATGCTCACTGGTTTGCCACATGATGTAGGCCTATGGACTGAACAAGAAACCACCAAAAATTTTAACCAGTCATCGTTCTCACAACACTGAGGACCAGTCATTCGAAATGACTTCTCCATGCATTTTATGCATTGGTAAAAGCACTATGATGAAAAGTGTGATATGTTTTCAGGTATCTCCTATACTAATAGAGCCACATGCTCACCGGTTTGCCACATGATGTAGGCCTATGGACTGAACAAGAAACCACCAAATATTTTAACCAGTCATCGTTCTCACAACACTGAGGACCATTCATTCGAAATGACTTCTCCATGCATTTTATGCATTGGTAAAAGCACTATGATGAAAAGTGTGATATGTTTTCAGGTATCTCCTATACTAATAGAGCCACATGCTCACCGGTTTGCCACATGATGTAGGCCTATGGACTGAACAAGAAACCACCAAAAATTTTAACCAGTCATCGTTCTCACAATACTGAGGACCAGTCATTCGAAATGACTTCTCCATGCATTTTATGCATTGGTAAAAGCACTATGATGAAAAGTGTGATATGTTTTCAGGTATCTCCTATACTAATAGAGCCACATGCTCACCGGTTTGCCACATGATGTAGGCCTATGGACTGAACAAGAAGCCACCAAAAATTTTAACCAGTCATCGTTCTCACAACACTGAGGACCAGTCATTCGAAATGACTTCTCCATGCATTTTATGCATTGGTAAAAGCACTATGATGAAAAGTGTGATATGTTTTCAGGTTTCTCCTATACTAATAGAGCCACATGCTCACCGGTTTGCCACATGATGTAGGCCTATGGACTGAACAAGAAACCACCAAAAATTTTAACCAGTCATCGTTCTCACAACACTGAGGACCAGTCATTCGAAATGACTTCTCCATGCATTTTATGCATTGGTAAAAGCACTATGATGAAAAGTGTGATATGTTTTCAGTTATCTCCTATACTAATAGAGCCACATGCTCACCGGTTTGCCACATGATGTAGGCCTATGGACTGAACAAGAAACCACCAAAAATTTTAACCAGTCATCGTTCTCACAACACTGAGGACCAGTCATTCGAAATGACTTCTCCATGCATTTTATGCATTGGTAAAAGCACTATGATGAAAAGTGTGATATGTTTTCAGGTATCTCCAATACTAATAGAGCCACATGCTCACCGGTTTGCCACATGATGTAGGCCTATGGACTGAACAAGAAACCACCAAAAATTTTAACCAGTCATCGTTCTTACAACACTGAGGACCAGTCATTCGAAATGACTTCTCCATGTATTTTATGCATTGGTAAAAGCACTATGATGAAAAGTGTGATATGTTTTCAGGTATCTCCTATACTAATAGAGCCACATGCTCACCGGTTTGCCACATGATGTAGGCCTATGGACTGAACAAGAAACCACCAAAAATTTTAACCAGTCATCGTTCTCACAACACTGAGGACCAGTCATTCGAAATGACTTCTCCATGCATTTTATGCATTGGTAAAAGCACTATGATGAAAAGTGTGATATGTTTTCAGGTATCTCCTAATACTAATAGAGCCACATGCTCACCGGTTTGCCACATGATGTAGGCCTATGGACTGAACAAGAAGCCACCAAAAATTTTAACCAGTCATCGTTCTCACAACACTGAGGACCAGTCATTCGAAATGACTTCTCCATGCATTTTATGCATTGGTAAAAGCACTATGATGAAAAGTGTGATATGTTTTCAGGTATCTCCTATACTAATAGAGCCACATGCTCACCGGTTTGCCACATGATGTAGGCCTATGGACTGAACAAGAAAGCACCAAAAATTTTAACCAGTCATCGTTCTCACAACACTGAGGACCAGTCATTCGAAATGACTTCTCCATGCATTTTATGCATTGGTAAAAGCACTATGATGAAAAGTGTGATATGTTTTCAGGTATCTCCTATACTAATAGAGCCACATGCTTACCGGTTTGCCACATGATGTAGGCCTATGGACTGAACAAGAAACCACCAAAAATTTTAACCAGTCATCGTTGTCACAACACTGAGGACCAGTCATTCGAAATGACTTCTCCATGCATTTTATGCATTGGTAAAAGCACTATGATGAAAAGTGTGATATGTTTTCAGGTATCTCCTATACTAATAGAGCCACATGCTCACCGGTTTGCCACATGATGTAGGCCTATGGACTGAACAAGAAACCACCAAAAATTTTAACCAATCATCGTTCTCACAACACTGAGGACCAGTCATTCGAAATGACTTCTCCATGCATTTTATGCATTGGTAAAAGCACTATGATGAAAAGTGTGATATGTTTTCAGGTATCTCCTATACTAATAGAGCCATATGCTCACCGGTTTGCCACATGATGTTGGCCTATGGACTGAACAAGAAACCACCAAAAATTTTAACCAGTCATCGTTCTCACAACACTGAGGACCAGTCATTCGAAATGACTTCTCCATGCATTTTATGCATTGGTAAAAGCACTATGATGAAAAGTGTGATATGTTTTCAGGTATCTCCTATACTAATAGAGCCACATGCTCACCGGTTTGCCACATGATGTAGGCCTATGGACTGAACAAGAAACCACCAAAAATTTTAACCAGTCATCGTTGTCACAACACTGAGGACCAGTCATTCGAAATGACTTCTCCATGCATTTTATGCATTGGTAAAAGCACTATGATGAAAAGTGTGATATGTTTTCAGGTATCTCCTATACTAATAGAGCCACATGCTCACCGGTTTGCCACATGATGTAGGCCTATGGACTGAACAAGAAACCACCAAAAATTTTAACCAGTCATCGTTCTCACAACACTGAGGACCAGTCATTCGAAATGATTTCTCCATGCATTTTATGCATTGGTAAAAGCACTATGATGAAAAGTGTGATATGTTTTCAGGTATCTCCTATACTAATAGAGCCACATGCTCACCGGTTTGCCACATGATGTAGGCCTATGGACTGAACAAGAAACCACCAAAAATTTTAACCAGTCATCGTTCTCACAACACTGAGGACCAGTCATTCGAAATGACTTCTCCATGCATTTTATGCATTGGTAAAAGCACTATGATGAAAAGTGTGATATGTTTTCAGGTATCTCCTATACTAATAGAGCCACATGCTCACCGGTTTGCCACATGATGTAGACCTATGGACTGAACAAGAAACCACCAAAAATTTTAACCAGTCATCGTTCTCACAACACTGAGGACCAGTCATTCGAAATGACTTCTCCATGCATTTTATGCATTGGTAAAAGCACTATGATGAAAAGTGTGATATGTTTTCAGGTATCTCCTATACTAATAGAGCCACATGCTCACCGGTTTGCCACATGATGTAGGCCTATGGACTGAACAAGAAACCACCAAAAATTTTAACCAGTCATCGTTCTCACAACACTGAGGACCAGTCATTCGAAATGACTTCTCCATGCATTTTATGCATTGGTAAAAGCACTATGATGAAAAGTGTGATATGTTTTCAGGTATCTCCAATACTAATAGAGCCACATGCTCACCGGTTTGCCACATGATGTAGGCCTATGGACTGAACAAGAAACCACCAAAAATTTTAACCAGTCATCGTTCTTACAACACTGAGGACCAGTCATTCGAAATGACTTCTCCATGTATTTTATGCATTGGTAAAAGCACTATGATGAAAAGTGTGATATGTTTTCAGGTATCTCCTATACTAATAGAGCCACATGCTCACCGGTTTGCCACATGATGTAGGCCTATGGACTGAACAAGAAACCACCAAAAATTTTAACCAGTCATCGTTCTCACAACACTGAGGACCAGTCATTCGAAATGACTTCTCCATGCATTTTATGCATTGGTAAAAGCACTATGATGAAAAGTGTGATATGTTTTCAGGTATCTCCTAATACTAATAGAGCCACATGCTCACCGGTTTGCCACATGATGTAGGCCTATGGACTGAACAAGAAGCCACCAAAAATTTTAACCAGTCATCGTTCTCACAACACTGAGGACCAGTCATTCGAAATGACTTCTCCATGCATTTTATGCATTGGTAAAAGCACTATGATGAAAAGTGTGATATGTTTTCAGGTATCTCCTATACTAATAGAGCCACATGCTCACCGGTTTGCCACATGATGTAGGCCTATGGACTGAACAAGAAAGCACCAAAAATTTTAACCAGTCATTGTTCTCACAACACTGAGGACCAGTCATTCGAAATGACTTCTCCATGCATTTTATGCATTGGTAAAAGCACTATGATGAAAAGTGTGATATGTTTTCAGGTATCTCCTATACTAATAGAGCCACATGCTCACCGGTTTGCCACATGATGTAGGCCTATGGACTGAACAAGAAACCACCAAAAATTTTAACCAGTCATCGTTCTCACAACACTGAGGACCAGTCATTCGAAATGACTTCTCCATGCATTTTATGCATTGGTAAAAGCACTATGATGAAAAGTGTGATATGTTTTCAGGTATCTCCTATACTAATAGAGCCACATGCTCACCGGTTTGCCACATGATGTAGGCCTATGGACTGAACAAGAAACCACCAAAAATTTTAACCAGTCATCGTTCTCACAACACTGAGGACCAGTCATTCGAAATGACTTCTCCATGCATTTTATGCATTGGTAAAAGCACTATGATGAAAAGTGTGATATGTTTTCAGGTATCTCCTATACTAATAGAGCCACATGCTCACCGGTTTGCCACATGATGTAGGCCTATGGACTGAACAAGAAACCACCAAAAATTTTAACCAGTCATCGTTCTCACAACACTGAGGACCAGTCATTCGAAATGACTTCTCCATGCATTTTATGCATTGGTAAAAGCACTATGATGAAAAGTGTGATATGTTTTCAGGTATCTCCTATACTAATAGAGCCACATGCTCACCGGTTTGCCACATGATGTAGGCCTATGGACTGAACAAGAAACCACCAAAAATTTTAACCAGTCATCGTTCTCACAACACTGAGGACCAGTCATTCGAAATGACTTCTCCATGCATTTTATGCATTGGTAAAAGCACTATGATGAAAAGTGTGATATGTTTTCAGGTATCTCCTATACTAATAGAGCCACATGCTCACCGGTTTGCCACATGATGTAGGCCTATGGACTGAACAAGAAACCACCAAAAATTTTAACCAGTCATCGTTCTCACAACACTGAGGACCAGTCATTCGAAATGACTTCTCTATGCATTTTATGCATTGGTAAAAGCACTATGATGAAAAGTGTGATATGTTTTCAGGTATCTCCTATACTAATAGAGCCACATGCTCACCGGTTTGCCACATGATGTAGGCCTATGGACTGAACAAGAAACCACCAAAAATTTTAACCAGTCATCGTTCTCACAACACTGAGGACCAGTCATTCGAAATGACTTCTCCATGCATTTTATGCATTGGTAAAAGCACTATGATGAAAAGTGTGATATGTTTTCAGGTATCTCCTATACTAATAGAGCCACATGCTCACCGGTTTGCCACATGATGTAGGCCTATGGACTGAACAAGAAACCACCAAAAATTTTAACCAGTCATCGTTCTCACAACACTGAGGACCAGTCATTCGAAATGACTTCTCCATGCATTTTATGCATTGGTAAAAGCACTATGATGAAAAGTGTGATATGTTTTCAGGTATCTCCTATACTAATAGAGCCACATGCTCACCGGTTTGCCTCATGATGTAGGCCTATGGACTGAACAAGAAACCACCAAAAATTTTAACCAGTCATCGTTCTCACAACACTGAGGACCAGTCATTCGAAATGACTTCTCCATGCATTTTATGCATTGGTAAAAGCACTATGATGAAAAGTGTGATATGTTTTCAGGTATCTCCTATACTAATAGAGCCACATGCTTACCGGTTTGCCACATGATGTAGGCCTATGGACTGAACAAGAAACCACCAAAAATTTTAACCAGTCAGCGTTCTCACAACACTGAGGACCAGTCATTCGAAATGACTTCTCCATGCATTTTATGCATTGGTAAAAGCACTATGATGAAAAGTGTGATATGTTTTCAGGTATCTCCTATACTAATAGAGCCACATGCTCACCGGTTTGCCACATGATGTAGGCCTATGGACTGAACAAGAAACCACCAAAAATTTTAACCAATCATCGTTCTCACAACACTGAGGACCAGTCATTCGAAATGACTTCTCCATGCATTTTATGCATTGGTAAAAGCACTATGATGAAAAGTGTGATATGTTTTCAGGTATCTCCTATACTAATAGAGCCATATGCTCACCGGTTTGCCACATGATGTTGGCCTATGGACTGAACAAGAAACCACCAAAAATTTTAACCAGTCATCGTTCTCACAACACTGAGGACCAGTCATTCGAAATGACTTCTCCATGCATTTTATGCATTGGTAAAAGCACTATGATGAAAAGTGTGATATGTTTTCAGGTATCTCCTATACTAATAGAGCCACATGCTCACCGGTTTGCCACATGATGTAGGCCTATGGACTGAACAAGAAACCACCAAAAATTTTAACCAGTCATCGTTGTCACAACACTGAGGACCAGTCATTCGAAATGACTTCTCCATGCATTTTATGCATTGGTAAAAGCACTATGATGAAAAGTGTGATATGTTTTCAGGTATCTCCTATACTAATAGAGCCACATGCTCACCGGTTTGCCACATGATGTAGGCCTATGGACTGAACAAGAAACCACCAAAAATTTTAACCAGTCATCGTTCTCACAACACTGAGGACCAGTCATTCGAAATGATTTCTCCATGCATTTTATGCATTGGTAAAAGAACTATGATGAAAAGTGTGATATGTTTTCAGGTATCTCCTATACTAATAGAGCCACATGCTCACCGGTTTGCCACATGATGTAGGCCTATGGACTGAACAAGAAACCACCAAAAATTTTAACCAGTCATCGTTCTCACAACACTGAGGACCAGTCATTCGAAATGACTTCTCCATGCATTTTATGCATTGGTAAAAGCACTATGATGAAAAGTGTGATATGTTTTCAGGTATCTCCTATACTAATAGAGCCACATGCTCACCGGTTTGCCACATGATGTAGACCTATGGACTGAACAAGAAACCACCAAAAATTTTAACCAGTCATCGTTCTCACAACACTGAGGACCAGTCATTCGAAATGACTTCTCCATGCATTTTATGCATTGGTAAAAGCACTATGATGAAAAGTGTGATATGTTTTCAGGTATCTCCTATACTAATAGAGCCACATGCTCACCGGTTTGCCACATGATGTAGGCCTATGGACTGAACAAGAAACCACCAAAAATTTTAACCAGTCATCGTTCTCACAACACTGAGGACCAGTCATTCGAAATGACTTCTCCATGCATTTTATGCATTGGTAAAAGCACTATGATGAAAAGTGTGATATGTTTTCAGGTATCTCCTATACTAATAGAGCCACATGCTCACCGGTTTGCCACATGATGTAGGCCTATGGACTGAACAAGAAGCCACCAAAAATTTTAACCAGTCATCGTTCTCACAACACTGAGGACCAGTCATTCGAAATGACTTCTCCATGCATTTTATGCATTGGTAAAAGCAGTATGATGAAAAGTGTGATATGTTTTCAGGTATCTCCTATACTAATAGAGCCACATGCTCACCGGTTTGCCACATGATGTAGGCCCATGGACTGAACAAGAAGCCACCAAAAATTTTAACCAGTCATCGTTCTCACAACACTGAGGACCAGTCATTCGAAATGACTTCTCCATGCATTTTATGCATTGGTAAAAGCAGTATGATGAAAAGTGTGATATGTTTTCAGGTATCTCCTATACTAATAGAGCCACATGCTCACCGGTTTGCCACATGATGTAGGCCTATGGACTGAACAAGAAACCACCAAAAATTTTAACCAGTCATCGTTCTCACAACACTGAGGACCAGTCATTCGAAATGACTTCTCCATGCATTTTATGCATTGGTAAAAGCACTATGATGAAAAGTGTGATATGTTTTCAGGTATCTCCTATACTAATAGAGCCACATGCTCACCGGTTTGCCACATGATGTAGGCCTATGGACTGAACAAGAAACCACCAAAAATTTTAACCAGTCATCGTTCTCACAACACTGAGGACCAGTCATTCGAAATGACTTCTCCATGCATTTTATGCATTGGTAAAAGCACTATGATGAAAAGTGTGATATGTTTTCAGGTATCTCCTATACTAATAGAGCCACATGCTCACCGGTTTGCCACATGATGTAGGCCTATGGACTGAACAAGAAGCCACCAAAAATTTTAACCAGTCATCGTTCTCACAACACTGAGGACCAGTCATTCGAAATGACTTCTCCATGCATTTTATGCATTGGTAAAAGCACTATGATGAAAAGTGTGATATGTTTTCAGGTATCTCCTATACTAATAGAGCCACATGCTCACCGGTTTGCCACATGATGTAGGCCTATGGACTGAACAAGAAACAACCAAAAATTTTAACCAGTCATCGTTCTCACAACACTGAGGACCAGTCATTCGAAATGACTTCTCCATGCATTTTATGCATTGGTAAAAGCACTATGATGAAAAGTGTGATATGTTTTCAGGTATCTCCTATACTAATAGAGCCACATGCTCACCGGTTTGCCACATGATGTAGGCCTATGGACTGAACAAGAAGCCACCAAAAATTTTAACCAGTCATCGTTCTCACAACACTGAGGACCAGTCATTCGAAATGACTTCTCCATGCATTTTATGCATTGGTAAAAGCACTATGATGAAAAGTGTGATATGTTTTCAGGTATCTCCTATACTAATAGAGCCACATGCTCACCGGTTTGCCACATGATGTAGGCCTATGGACTGAACAAGAAACCACCAAAAATTTTAACCAGTCATCGTTCTCACAACACTGAGGACCAGTCATTCGAAATGACTTCTCCATGCATTTTATGCATTGGTAAAAGCACTATGATGAAAAGTGTGATATGTTTTCAGGTATCTCCTATACTGATAGAGCCACATGCTCACCGGTTTGCCACATGATGTAGGCCTATGGACTGAACAAGAAACCACCAAAATTTTAACCAGTCATCGTTCTCACAACACTGAGGACCAGTCATTCGAAATGACTTCTCCATGCATTTTATGCATTGGTAAAAGCACTATGATGAAAAGTGTGATATGTTTTCAGGTATCTCCTATACTAATAGAGCCACATGCTCACCGGTTTGCCACATGATGTAGGCCTATGGACTGAACAAGAAACCACCAAAAATTTTAACCAGTCATCGTTCTCACAACACTGAGGACCAGTCATTCGAAATGACTTCTCCATGCATTTTATGCATTGGTAAAAGCACTATGATGAAAAGTGTGATATGTTTTCAGGTATCTCCTATACTAATAGAGCCACATGCTCACCGGTTTGCCCCATGATGTAGGCCTATGGACTGAACAAGAAACCACCAAAAATTTTAACCAGTCATCGTTCTCACAACACTGAGGACCAGTCATTCGAAATGACTTCTCCATGCATTTTATGGATTGGTAAAAGCACTATGATGAAAAGTGTGATATGTTTTCAGGTATCTCCTATACTAATAGAGCCACATGCTCACCGGTTTGCCACATGATGTAGGCCTATGGACTGAACAAGAAACCACCAAAAATTTTAACCAGTCATCGTTCTCACAACACTGAGGACCAGTCATTCGAAATGACTTCTCCATGCATTTTATGCATTGGTAAAAGCACTATGATGAAAAGTGTGATATGTTTTCAGGTATCTCCTATACTAATAGAGCCACATGCTCACCGGTTTGCCACATGATGTAGGCCTATGGACTGAACAAGAAACCACCAAAAATTTTAACCAGTCATCGTTCTCACAACACTGAGGACCAGTCATTCGAAATGACTTCTCCATGCATTTTATGCATTGGTAAAAGCACTATGATGAAAAGTGTGATATGTTTTCAGGTATCTCCTATACTAATAGAGCCACATGCTCACCGGTTTGCCACATGATGTAGGCCTATGGACTGAACAAGAAACCACCAAAAATTTTAACCAGTCATCGTTCTCACAACACTGAGGACCAGTCATTCGAAATGACTTCTCCATGCATTTTATGCATTGGTAAAAGCACTATGATGAAAAGTGTGATATGTTTTCAGGTATCTCCTATACTAATAGAGCCACATGCTCACCGGTTTGCCACATGATGTAGGCCTATGGACTGAACAAGAAACCACCAAAAATTTTAACCAGTCATCGTTCTCACAACACTGAGGACCAGTCATTCGAAATGACTTCTCCATGCATTTTATGCATTGGTAAAAGCACTATGATGAAAAGTGTGATATGTTTTCAGGTATCTCCTATACTAATAGAGCCACATGCTCACCGGTTTGCCACATGATGTAGGCCTATGGACTGAACAAGAAACCACCAAATATTTTAACCAGTCATCGTTCTCACAACACTGAGGACCATTCATTCGAAATGACTTCTCCATGCATTTTATGCATTGGTAAAAGCACTATGATGAAAAGTGTGATATGTTTTCAGGTATCTCCTATACTAATAGAGCCACATGCTCACCGGTTTGCCACATGATGTAGGCCTATGGACTGAACAAGAAACCACCAAAAATTTTAACCAGTCATCGTTCTCACAACACTGAGGACCAGTCATTCGAAATGACTTCTCCATGCATTTTATGCATTGGTAAAAGCACTATGATGAAAAGTGTGATATGTTTTCAGGTATCTCCTATACTAATAGAGCCTTATGCTCACCGGTTTGCCACATGATGTAGGCCTATGGACTGAACAAGAAACCACCAAAAATTTTAACCAGTCATCGTTCTCACAACACTGAGGACCAGTCATTCGAAATGACTTCTCCATGCATTTTATGCATTGGTAAAAGCACTATGATGAAAAGTGTGATATGTTTTCAGGTATCTCCTATACTAATAGAGCCACATGCTCACCGGTTTGCCACATGATGTAGGCCTATGGACTGAACAAGAAACCACCAAATATTTTAACCAGTCATCGTTCTCACAACACTGAGGACCATTCATTCGAAATGACTTCTCCATGCATTTTATGCATTGGTAAAAGCACTATGATGAAAAGTGTGATATGTTTTCAGGTATCTCCTATACTAATAGAGCCACATGCTCACCGGTTTGCCACATGATGTAGGCCTATGGACTGAACAAGAAACCACCAAAAATTTTAACCAGTCATCGCTCTCACAACACTGAGGACTAGTCATTCGAAATGACTTCTCCATGCATTTTATGCATTGGTAAAAGCACTATGATGAAAAGTGTGATATGTTTTCAGGTTTCTCCTATACTAATAGAGCCACATGCTCACCGGTTTGCCACATGATGTAGGCCTATGGACTGAACAAGAAACCACCAAAAATTTTAACCAGTCATCGTTCTCACAACACTGAGGACCAGTCATTCGAAATGACTTCTCCATGCATTTTATGCATTGGTAAAAGCACTATGATGAAAAGTGTGATATGTTTTCAGTTATCTCCTATACTAATAGAGCCACATGCTCACCGGTTTGCCACATGATGTAGGCCTATGGACTGAACAAGAAACCACCAAAAATTTTAACCAGTCATCGTTCTCACAACACTGAGGACCAGTCATTCGAAATGACTTCTCCATGCATTTTATGCATTGGTAAAAGCACTATGATGAAAAGTGTGATATGTTTTCAGGTATCTCCAATACTAATAGAGCCACATGCTCACCGGTTTGCCACATGATGTAGGCCTATGGACTGAACAAGAAACCACCAAAAATTTTAACCAGTCATCGTTCTTACAACACTGAGGACCAGTCATTCGAAATGACTTCTCCATGTATTTTATGCATTGGTAAAAGCACTATGATGAAAAGTGTGATATGTTTTCAGGTATCTCCTATACTAATAGAGCCACATGCTCACCGGTTTGCCACATGATGTAGGCCTATGGACTGAACAAGAAACCACCAAAAATTTTAACCAGTCATCGTTCTCACAACACTGAGGACCAGTCATTCGAAATGACTTCTCCATGCATTTTATGCATTGGTAAAAGCACTATGATGAAAAGTGTGATATGTTTTCAGGTATCTCCTAATACTAATAGAGCCACATGCTCACCGGTTTGCCACATGATGTAGGCCTATGGACTGAACAAGAAGCCACCAAAAATTTTAACCAGTCATCGTTCTCACAACACTGAGGACCAGTCATTCGAAATGACTTCTCCATGCATTTTATGCATTGGTAAAAGCACTATGATGAAAAGTGTGATATGTTTTCAGGTATCTCCTATACTAATAGAGCCACATGCTCACCGGTTTGCCACATGATGTAGGCCTATGGACTGAACAAGAAACCACCAAAAATTTTAACCAGTCATCGTTCTCACAACACTGAGGACCAGTCATTCGAAATGACTTCTCCATGCATTTTATGCATTGGTAAAAGCACTATGATGAAAAGTGTGATATGTTTTCAGGTATCTCCTATACTAATAGAGCCACATGCTCACCGGTTTGCCACATGATGTAGGCCTATGGACTGAACAAGAAACCACCAAAAATTTTAACCAGTCATCGTTCTCACAACACTGAGGACCAGTCATTCGAAATGACTTCTCCATGCATTTTATGCATTGGTAAAAGCACTATGATGAAAAGTGTGATATGTTTTCAGGTATCTCCTATACTAATAGAGCCACATGCTCACCGGTTTGCCACAT